>NC_090320.1:201198378-201498378 GCF_040869045.1 Eurosta solidaginis | reverse complement strand
AAGGGGCGTGGTCTTCGCCCCCTAGGAACAGTTATAATTTAATTATTATATTTTTTCGTCTTTGCGACTGAATCACGCCAGAACGGCTACACGGATTTTGATGAAATTTGGGACACAGACAGTAGTCTACTAGCGAAATTTTTTTCGAACATGGAAAGAGGGGTGGGGGTCCCACGACCCCTTCGAGCAATTACTTTTTAATAATTTTTACACATAATAACTTTACGTATACTGGCCTTCACCAATATCACAGACTCAATGGGTCAAATAAGTCGAGGGCTTACAAAGTGAGCAGTGACACCCTCCGCTCCCTCCACCTCCCTTTCTACCCCTCTGGTGTAAAATCTATAAATCGATATAACTCAATATAAATTTTCTCCTAAATCAATAGTTTTTGGTATCTGGCACATACAGATCGAGATCTAAACAATTATGGAAAAACGAGCAGCGGTACTTCTCCTCCCGCCATCCGCCCTCCATCAATTGTTTTTATTAGCACGTTTTTATTAGCTTTACCTGAATCTTTCTTTGTAACTCTTCATTCGCTCCAACGCGCCTGCTGCCTTTTTAAAAATGGTTCTACAATTAGCTTCGCCTTATTTGTAATCCCGTTGGGGTCATATCGAGACCCTTCCGGGATCATTTTTGAATGGTTTTCGGGATGCGTCCGGGATCTCGCCGGGGTCATTTCGGGACTTTTTCGGTACTATTTCGGGATAATTTTGGGACCCTTCCGGGATCATTTCTGTATAGTTTTCGGGATCCGTCTGGGATCCCGTCGGGGTTATTTTGAGATATTTTCGGGACTATTCCGCGATCATTTCGGGACTTTTTCGCGGACATTTAGGGACCTTTCCGGCAAAATTTCTGGATGGGTTTCGGGATCCGTCCGGGATCCCGTCGGGGTCATTTAGGGACTTTTTCGCGACTAATACGGGATCATTTGGGAACCCTTTCGGCATCATTTCTGGATGGTTTTCGGGATCCGTCCGGGATCCCGTCGGGGTCATTTTGGGACTTTTTGGGATCTTGTGAGGTACCTACCGGCATCATTTCTGGATGGTTTTCGGTATTCGACCGGGATCCCGTCGGGGTCATTTTGGGCCTTTTTCTCTACAAATACGGGATTATTTAGGGACCCTTTCGGCATCGTTACTGGATGGTTTTCGGGATCCGTCCGGGATCCCGTCGGGGTTATTTTGGGATATTTTCGGGACTATTTTGGGATCCTTTCGGGACTATTTCGCGATCATTTATGGACCTTTCCGGAATCATTTCTGGATGGGTTTCGGGATCCGTTCAGCATCCCGTCGGGGTATTTTCGGGATCATTTGCGTACCTTTGAGAGATAAATTCTTGGTGGTTTCCGGGATCATTACGGGACTTTTTCGGGGTCATTTTGAGTCCCTTCTGCCATCATTTCTGGATGGTTTTCGAGATCCGTCCCGGATCCCGTCGGGGCAATGTCGGGATAATTTGCATACCTTTGAGAGATAAATTCTTTATGGTCCCTTCCGCCATTATTTCTGGATGGTTTTAGGGATCCGTCCGGGATCCCGTCGGGGCCATTTCGGGGCTATTTCGGGAACCTTTGGGGTATCTTCCGGCATCATTTCTGGATGGTTTTCGAGATCCGTCCGGGATCCCGTCGGGGTCATTTTGGGACTTTTTCTCGACTAAAACGGGATCATTTGGGGACCCTTTCGGCATCATTTCTGGATGGTTTTCGGGATCCGTCCGCGATCCCGTCAGGGTCATTTCGGCACTATTTCGGGTTAATTTGGGGTACCTACCGGCATCATTTCTGTATGGTTTTCGGTATCCGTCCGGGATCCCGTCGGGGTCATTTCGGGACCATTTGCGGTCCCTTCCGGCATCATTTCTGGATGGTTTTCGGGGTCCGTCCGGGATCCTGTCGGGGTCATTTTGGGACTTTTTTGGGATCATTTGGGGTCTCTTCCGGCATCATTTCTGGATGGTTTTCGGGATCCGTCCGGGATACCGTCGATGTCATTTCGGGACTATTTCGGCATCATTTGGGGCACCTTCCGGCATCATTTCTAGATGGTTTTCGGGATCCTTCCTGGATCCCGTTGGGGTCATTTCGGAACTTTTTCTCGAATAATACAGGATAATTTGGGGAACCTTTTTGTTACGCTACAAATAAATTTGGAACAATTTTTTAGGATTTTGGTAGAGGCTATTATAGGAAAGTGGCAACAATGGGAAACCATATTTGTATGTAGCTGAAACGTTTGTGCTTTCGAATTTAGCGGGGATACATAAAATTTGAAATTCACATTAGAACACTTAGATAATTGTTCCCAAAGACGGCGCGCTTGTTCATAAAGGTTTAGGTATTTGAAATTCGCATTAGAACACTTAGATAATTGTTCCCAAAGATGGCGCGCTTGTGCACGAAAATGAATTACGATATTTGTATGAATTGTTCGAATTTACAAAAAACTTTTTCTATTAATTATAAACAAATAGAGTAATATTTGTTAACAAAAATAGGCCTATGCACTGCGGCTGATCAATACGAATCGATTCATATAGCTTTTATATGATTTTGCGTATGCTAAATATGCGAGACAGCCTGTCAATTGATTGTATGGAAATTTTGTTAGCGTATTAATATACAGATAGTGGGTAATATACTGCCTATGCAATATTTCGACCTAAAATCGAAAACGTTTTTGGGTCTTTCTTTTCGTTTAATATACAACGTGAAATTTTCCGATGCAATCAAGTTGCATTTAAATAATAATAAACTAAGTTGAAATAAAAGATAATATAATAAAATAAAATAAGAAATATCAAAATAAATTAGCATAAAAGACAATATACAATTTTTAATGTAATATCTTTTTAGCAAATTTATTTATATTTTGTTCAGTATAAGACGTGCTATATATAAAATGAGCATAAAATCTGGAAATGCAAAAAAAATTTGGGTCAAATTTGCAATTAATTGTTATAAATAAATAAATTTAATTTGTTTGAACAAAAGTTGACTCATTATTTGTGATTTCATTTTTTTTGAAGTCACTAAAAAAAAAACAAAGAATCTGTTAAATAAAGACCTATGCATTTACGTGTAAGTTAAATTTTTCCAAAAAAATAGGCCGGGTAAGTTATTACTTCTCTTTAAAGTTTTTTTGTGCGCTAACAATTTATTTAGAACACTTTTTGAAGGATTTTTGTACAGACCAGTATAGGTAAGTGGCAACAATGGGAAACAATATTTTATTTGAAGTGGAAATGAGTGAGGCAGTAGTTCTCTCACCGTTTGGCGCGTACGAATATGTACATATGTAGATGAAACATTTGAGCAACGCGACAATGCAGCTTTTGGAATTTCGAATTCAGAGGAGTTTGTGAACATAGTCCTACAGATGGCAATTTCGATATTTGCACAAATTTTTGAATTTACAAAAAAACGTTTTCTATTAATTATATACAAATAGAGTAATATTTGTTAACAAAAATAGGCCTATGCACTGCGGCTGATCCATACGAATGGATTCATATAACTTTTATATGATTTTACGTACGCTAACTATGCGAAACAGCCTGTCAATTGATTGTATGGAAATTTTGTTAGCGTATAAATATATAGATGTCATGAGTTGCCCATTCATGTTTCAAACGAACTTTTCTTTTAAATGAGTCTACAGAAAATGAGACTACAGATTTAATATTAATTTCTAAAATCTACTTAATAGATTAAATGGGAGCAGCCAGTTAAGCAAACATGTTAAAATATGTAAATAATGCAATATAACAGTCGTCTACAAAAATGTTTGAAAAACACTATTGAGCAAATGATTTAAGTAATCGAACAGCGATTGAACAGGTGATCGAGGCTGTTTACTATTGTGAACGTTTTTGTCAAACATTCGCTACTTGTATCAATTCACAATGCATAAGTGTGACAAGAAAAAATTTAAATTTAGGTACATTCGATTATTGAGTGTACCTAGCCTTTAGTAGCAATCAATCTTATTTTTTATGAATAAGTCTTAACTAGGATCGAGTTCCAAGCAACTTTGGATTATTAACTCAACTATTTTCTAAACGATTTTGAGTGTACATTATACTATTTGTTTATTGTTGGTCTAGTAACCACACTGACATTTTTGCAATTTCTTTCAATTAACTTGTTAAAAGCTTTTCGAACAGAATATTTTAGCTCGAAAACTTTTTCTGGTAATGAGCATTGGGTATAAATCTTGAGCGAGGTCATTAAATGGTTCCCTTTTCTTTTTGCATGCAATCTAGTGTAAAATTAACTATGGTATAACATCTGTATGTACATTAACCTGGGCCAATTTGTATGGACGAAAGTTAACCGATATCGCGCCTTCGATTTTTCGATAGGATTTGGGCTCAGGAAAAAAAGTTCCAAATTGGGGGGGATTTGGGGAGTGTTTTGGTCGAAAAATTGACCCTTTCGCCATTTTTTTCGCAGGCTCGAAAATTATTTTTTTTTGGGTATGCCTAGTGGAACTTTTTTTTCCTAAACCCAAATCCTATCAAAAAATCGATGGCGCGATAACGGTTAATAAATCGACCCAGTCTAGTGTACATGCAAACCTAAAGTACCGCCACCGCAACCAATGTTGCACAATGGCTTGCTATAGTTTGATGTTTACCTGGTAGAAATTGTTCCGTTAAAATCTGTGCGCGCACCGATGCACAGTGTTTCGTGTAGAACAAGCTAGCTGGACAAAATTATTTTATGAGATTTTCCGTTTCATATGCAGTCATTTATTACAACTACGTCATTTTTTTCAGCCATATGTTCTTTTTTTTATTTTTTTCCAAAATTTTACTTCATATGCATACATTTGCTTATTTCATATTCAGTAACTCATGTGAATAAGTGACATAGATCCAAAAAAAATTAAAGGACTTAATACTATGTTCAAACAGAAAAATAAATTGAGGCTATTTCGATTTAAATTGAGTGGTGTTCTTACAACTCTATTTAGCTTACACAATAGTAATTTGATAGCTGGTTGGCTCATCTCTACAGTAAGAACATATATTTGTTGAGACTGTCAAAATGTGCGTGTTGGTATTAGGTGAATGGAATGGAATGAAAACATAAAACTTTGAAATTTTTGTGTGTTGTAAGAAAATGTGTTCAATGTTTTGGTTTCATTTTGATTTTTCCATCTTCTTTTGACAATCCCTACTACAGTGAAATGAAAGACATAAAATCAGCTGATGAGATGAGCCAACCATATAGTTCAGCCATGCGTAACTGACTTTTAAATATACTCAATAAACACACTTTACAATGTTGCATTTGCAGTTTGAAACAATTTATTAAGGAATTTTTTTAAATTGGCAATTTATTATTACAATTTATTATATGACAAATTGCGTAATAAATTTCCCAAATAGTATAAATTGCCAATTTGGTGTGTGTTTGAACCTAGTATAAGAATATTACTTTATTGTACTTAAATTGAATGGACTACAAATCTCAATACTGTAAAAAATTCTAAAAATTCGGAAAAAAAATTAAAACATTTTATGAAAATTCGTCGAATTCTTCAAGCATTTTTTAAATATAATTTAATTTTTGTTATAGATCGTGACAAATTTTCTTATGGGAATTAGTTAAAATAAATTCGCGAAAGCGAATATTGTAAGAATTGTGCAAAAAGGGTGTCTACTTAATTATGTGAGTGACTGTACATATGTACATACATATTTTGTATTTATTTGAGTATTTATCCTCGCACTACAATTTTTACAAAATTATTTTATAGTACCAGTCAGGAATATAAAAGTGAATTACAATAATAATAATAACAATGTAAATAATTAAATTAATTATGTGAAAATTACTTATTACAAAAACTTAAAAGTAAAGTATCATACAAAGTACAAAAACAATAGATTTAAATTAAATAAAACCTGATCCAATAAAAAGTTATAGAGTAGGTTATCTCTTATAATTATGTTATTATTCACTATCATCACTTTCATTCGATGAGTCACTTGTGGAATAGTCATGAGCATCAGCAACACTACTGTGAAAGCTTGAAACAACTGGGGTATTTATTGACTCCTCAACATTATCGGGGGACAGTAAGTTTAAGACTTCTGAAGTCAGAATTTTAAATTTTTTCTTAGGTATCTCCCTCAAACTGTTAAATAAAGGATGCGATGTTATAAGCAACATATTCATAAGATCTCTATTCGTGGCTTCACGCAACTGCTTTTGTATGTTATCACCCTGAATCATCTCAAATCTTTATTACGGGCTTCCTGTGCTTCCTCAGAAAGTTGACCAATAGGTAAAATTGCTGATTTTATATCAGTACTATTCACTAAGATTTTATGAACTGTAACAGGTATATTTAATCATGGATAGAGATCTATGTATAGTTTTTTAGTCTCGACAGCAAATTTTTCAAATCTTTGGATATTTATATTGTACCCAGATGCTAATGCGCGAAGGAGAGTGTCGAATCTTTTGATGAGCGTAACATCCAGTCCCGTAATCTCAGCACCAGCCTCAGAATTTTCCAAAAACCTACGAGCAGTGTTGCCGCCATTAGTATTGCCGAAACCTGGCTTTGGTTTAACTACTATCAATCCAAATTTTGCAGTATTTATATTACATTCAGGTATTGGCGTAGATGCTACCAAATGAGGTTGTTTTGTGTAGCGTTCCTGTGTGGTTATACCTGCATTAGGATTGCGTTGTATGTACCTGTTTTTATGCCTTGGTGACTGGTGCGGTAGGTAGTAGCAGGTTGAAGTCAGTGATCTTCGCCGTTTTGCTTTTGGTGTCCTCTTGTTGACCTTGCGCGTTTATTTTTGTGTGTTTTATGGCTACGTGTTTATTCCCTGTACCTGGGAATTGGGTTTGCCGTTTGTAGATCAGCTTTAAAGGTTCAAATATCTCGTCGGAGCTGGTACGTACATACATCCTATTTTATATGTAGATATAACTAAATCTACAAAAAAACAAGTAAGGAAGGTTAAGTTCGGGTGTAACCGAACATTACATACTCAGTTGAGAGCTATGGTGACAACATAAGGGAAAATAACCATGTAGGAAAATGAACCGAGGGAAACCCTGGAATATGTTTGTATGACATACGTATCAAATGAAAGGCATTAAAGAGTATTTTATGAGGGAGTGGGCCATAGTTCTATAGGTGGACGCCATTTAGGGATATAGCCATAAAGGTGGATCAGGGTTGACTCTAGAATGCGTTTGTACGATATGGGTATCAAATGAAAGGTGTTAATGAGTATTTTAAAAGGGAGTAATCCTTAGTTCCATAGGTGGACGCCGTTTCGAGATATCGCCATAAAGGTGGACCAGGGGTGACCCTAGAATTTGTTTGTACCATATGGGTATCAAAAGAAAGGTGTTAATGAGTATTTTAAAAGGGAGTAATCCTTAGTTCCATAGGTGGACGCCGTTTCGAGATATCGCCATAAAGGTGGACCAGGGGTGACCCTAGAATATGTTTGTACAATATGGGCATCAAACGAAAGGTGTTAATGAGTATTTTAAAAGGGAGTGAGCCTTAGTTCTATAGGTGGACGCCGTTTCGAAATATCGCCACAAAGGTGGACCAGGGGTGACTGTAGAATGTGTTTGTACGATATGGGTATCAAATTAAAGGTATTAATGAGGGTTTTAAAAGGGAGTGGTGGTTGTTGTATAGGTGGTCGCATTTTCGCGATATCGCCATAAAGGTGGATCAGGGGTGACCCTAGAATTTGTTTGTACAATATGGGTATCAAAAGAAATGTGTTATTGAGTATTTTAAAAGGGAGTAATCATTAGTTCCATAGGTGGACGCCGTTTCGAGAAATCGCCATAAAGGTGGAGCAGGGGTGACCCTAGAATTTGTTTGTACAATATGGGTATCAAAAGAAAGGTGTTAATGAGTTTTTTAAAAGGGAATAATCCATAGGTGGACGCCGTTTCGAGATATCGCCATAAAGGTGGGCCAGGGGTGACTCTAGAATTCGTTTGTGCAATATGGGTATCAAACGAAAGGGGTTAATGAGTATTTTAAAAGGGAGTGGGCCTTAGTTCTATAGGTGGACGCCTTTTCGAGGTATCGCAATAAAGGTGAACCAGGGGTGACTCTAGACTTTGTTTGTGCGATATGGGTATCAAAGGAGAGGTGTTAATGAGTATTTTTAAAAGGGAGTGGGCCTTCGTTCTATAGGTGTTCGCCTTTTCGAGATATCGCCATAAAGGTGGCCCAGGGGTGACTTTAGAATATGTTTGTACGATATGGGTATCAAATGAAAGGTGTTAATGATTATTTTAAAAGGGTGTGGGGCTTAGTTCTATAGGTGAACGCCTTTTCGAGATATAGCCATAAAGGGTGACTCCAGAATGAGTTTGTACGATATGGGTATCAAAATAAAGGCATTAATGAGAGTTTTAAAAGGGAGTGGTGGTAGTTGTATATGTGAAGGCGTTTTCCAGATATCGACCAAAATGTGGACCAGGGTGACCCAGAACATTATCTGTTGGATACCGCTGATTTATTTATATATGTAATACCTGCCAAGATTTTAAGGGTTTTTTATTTCGCCCTGCAGAACTTTTTCATTTTCTACTACATAATATGGTAGGTGTCACAACCATTTTATAAAGTTTTTTCTAAAGTTATATTTCGCGTCAATAAAACAATCCAATTACCTTACCATGTTTCATCCCTTTTTTCGTATATGGTATAGAATTATGGCTTTTTTTTCATTTTTCGTAATTTTCGATATCGAAAAAGTGGGCGTGGTCATAGTCGGATTTCGTTCATTTTTCATACCAAGATAAAGTGAGTTCAAGTAAGCACGTGAACTAAGTTCATTAAAGATATGTCGATTTTTGCTCAAGTTATCGTGTTAACGGCCATGCGGAAGGACAGACGGACGACTGTGTATAAAAACTGGGCGTGGCATCAACCGATTCCGCCCATTTTCACAGAAAACAGTTAACGTCATAAAATCTATGCCCCTACCAAATTTCAAAAGGATTGGTTAATTTTTGTTCGACTTATGGCGTTAAAAGTATCCTAGACAAATTAAATGAAAAAGGGCGGAGCCACGCCCATTTTGAAATTTTCTTTTATTTTTGTATTTTGTTGCACCACATCATTACTGGATTTGAATGTTGACATAATTTACTTATATACTGTAAAGATATTAAATTTTTTGTTAAAATTTTACTTTAAAAAAATTTTTTTTTTAAAGTGGGCGTGGTCCTTCTCCGATTTTGCTAATTTTTATTAAGCATACATATAGTAATAGGAGTACCGTTCCTGCCAAATTTCATCATGATATCTTCAACGGCTGCCAAATTACGGCTTGCAAAAATTTTAAATTACCTTCTTTTAAAAGTGGGCGGTGCCACGCCCATTGTCCAAGATTTTACTAATTTCCTATTCTGCGTCATAAGTTCAACTCATCTACCAAGTTTCGTCGCTTTATCTGTCTTCTGTAATGAATTATCGCACTTTTTCTGTTTTTCGAAATTTTCGATATCAAAAAGTGGGCGTGGTTATAGTCCGATATCGTTCATTTTAAATAGCGATCTGAGATGAGTGCTCAGGAGCCCACATGCCAAATTTCATCAAGATACCTCAAAATTTACTCAAGTTATCGTGTTAACGGACGGACGGACGGACGGACATGGCTCAATCAAATTTTTTTTCGATCCTGATTATTTTGATATATGGAAGTCTATATCTATCTCGATTCCTTTATATATGTACAACCAACCGTTATCCAATCAAACTTAATATACTCTGTGAGCTCTGCTCAACTGAGTATAAAAATTAAAAATAGATGTGCAAAGAATTCGCAATGGTTTTTTCTTTCGACTATTAGAGAATACTTGCGACTATAACATATGTAAAATTTAGCCCGGATGTATGTAATTGTTTTGTCCCTAAAGTTAAAAATATAGAGAAAAAATATCTTTTCTTCTTAATAACGGAAAGTTAAATATATTTAAAATACACTAATTGCGAAATAATTACTATTAAAAAAATTTACTTACCTTAGAGCTTAGAATCCATCAAAAAAATTATATAAAGTGTTCACTTAACAGAAATATCAAGCTTAATATTCAGCAAGAATTTTGCAAATTAATCAATGCATTTTACGGCCACTCCTGCCTTCTTACTTCAATTACTCAATATATATGAGAAAAATATCAAAAAAAAGCAAAAATCCCGTTATTTTGTTTGTTTTCTTTCATTTCTCATTACACTTTTCTTGGAATAAGAACTTTGTTTTTGTCCAGCTGGCTTGTCCTACACGAAACACTGTGCGATGATGTCATCAAAATGCTCATTAATAAACAACAACTCTTTACAACCAACAACAGTTTCCTTGTTGAGCTCAACTGAAGAACTTATGATGATGTGATGATGTTGCGCCTACATTTTGTTACCAACTAGCTGCCATATTGTTACAGTCTTTACATGTTGCATGCAACTTTTTCGCAACATGCCATATAATAGGCGCACCTATCTACAAAGGCAGTCTTTAAGTTGTTGTAATGCTAAGAGTTAGAAATAAGTATGGGTTTGTGCATGGACAAGTTAAGGAGGGATGCAATGCACGACTTCCTTGCAACACTGCACTAGAAATTAGGTATGAGCTGCGAGATACTTAGGCTTTTCTTAATGCATGACTCCATGTTGCTTGCAGTTTCTAACAAGTATGTACATACATATGTATATGCATGCTCATGTAGTTGAGCATTCATTTAAGTACCAAATAATAAGTAAATGTTTAATTGTGGTTAAGAACGCTATCGCCAGTTGAAACGGGAAGCGAGACGTCTTGTCAGGAAGCAAGCGAAGAAAGAAAGACGTGAGTGGTAGAGTTGCTGGTCACCTGGATTAGCACCCGCAAATTTTACCAAAAAATTTCGGTGACAGGCCGAAGGTTTTTAAGACCGGGGCAAACTCCCGCAGAAATGTAAATTTCTCTCGAGCGCTCAATCGATTATGCTGGATCTAATTAGAATAGTAATAACCAGATTAAAAAACAAAAAGGCCGCCGGTGCTGATAGATTACCTGCCTATTCAAATACGTCGCCGAAAACTAGGTAGGGCGCATTCATCAACTGCTGTGTAAAATATGGTTGAAAAAAAAACATGCCCGACGACTGCGGTAACTATCGCGGAATCAGCTTTCTTGGTATCGCATATACGGCCCTGCCAAGCGTATTGTGGGATAAATTGAGGCTGATCGTGAATCAGCTGATTGGATCTTATCAATGTGGTTTTAGACGTGTAGCGCTATTGACTAACATTTTTTTTTTGGCAACTATTGACAGGGGTAAATTGCCGGATACTCAACAAAGGGCGGCATTGAAATGAGCTTCGACTTCATCAAAGTTCGAAACCTCCGCACAATATTATCGGTTAGTTATGCCTTTAATGAGGTTTGTATGTCGAAGAATATCGCTATACTGGTCTCTGGGGCTTGCCTATCCTGGAATAGTCAAGCTGCTATCTCTATGCCATAGACCTTTTCTTGAAAGACACTGCAAAAGTTAGAAAGTTGGTACCACTGTTTGAATTGTAGATGGTTTCAGTCATCCCATTCACAGTTTCTTTTTCATTTTTAAACCGTCCAGGGAGACTATAATGTTCCTATTACTGTCTAAGTGCGCCAATCCCTCCCTAGAAGGAGCGACAGAGCATAAACTTAGATTAAATTTGTTTCAATTAAGAAGAGAAGATCGACCTACGCTCCTTGGAGGTACATATATTGCGCCCCGTATTATTTCTTTTTTAATCTTGCGAGATCGCGAATAAAGTTGCCTGATAACTCTACCCTTGAGCATATAATCTATACATGCAACTATAGATCCTTGGATTCCATGTCCAAAAAGTGCTATGAAGATATCCCCTATTCTTAATGTCAAGAAAGCCCGCCAAGGTGTAACTCTTCCCTCAGAGCTTCTTAGCAAATATTTTGGGTATATGCCGCGATATAGATTTATGGTTCATCCTACGATACCAACAGTCTTACACATACATATATGGACTTATGCAGCGAGAATGTCACTGATTTTGAATTTTCATTGAATTTGAAAATTAGTGCAAAACATTTTAATTAACATATTTGCAACATTGATAATATATGTAAATGTCATCATGCAGAACAACACAGCGATGTAAAGAAATGCCAATTAGCGGGTAAAGATAACGAATGGGATAACCACAACAATGTGGAATGTCAATATTTCCAGTTTAACCACGTACCAGGATAGTAGCAAAATTAGCAAGGATTCGATAGAACTGACCACCACAGGAGCTCATGTGATGTTAAAACTTATTGCTGCTGCTTGACCACTTACGCAAGGTATTGGAGCATTTCAGTACTACCATTGAGGCTGGTGTTGATATAATTATTGTGTGAATAATAATATTAAAGAAGTTAGGTCTCAGTATTGGCACTTGCTTCACTTAGTACCACCGACATGCAACACAATTGTCAAATTCTTCGATGTAGATTTAATGAGTATTAAGAAATATTGAACACTATTTAATTTCCATAAATATTTCAATCTCCTTCGGAAATCGTCTTCAAAGGGTATATTCAAATATTTATGTTTGTTTATAAAAGCTCAGTTAGCCATACAGGTCGGACCAGCTTTCCCAAAAATCTTCTAGAAGAATTCATAGGTTGCTAAAAAACAAATAAAAGAGATTATCTACATTTTCCATATACATTTTTCTATTCAATAATCGTTAGTTATAAACAAATTATAGGGCCGTTTTCACCATCTCCAGTTAAGTTTAATTTTACCAGGAGGATAGAAATCAGATAGCTTCATTCGCCTAACACAGGGTGGCAAAACCCCGGTTAAATCGATAATTGTGAATATTTTGTGGAACAAATTGGAAGAATTTGTGAATACACGAAAACTGGACAAACAGCTGACTTTGGTTTAAATTATTTACAGCTGTCACTTTTTATTCCGGTTAGTAGTTTACCGCAACCCATCCTGCGATCAACTTTACCGAGTGTTAACCGACCAATTTCCCTCTATTCGGTCATTGCGAAAACCACCTTTTAGCAGTCTGTCGGCTAAGAGGCGGTTAAATGCTTAACCACACACTGAGAAAACGGCCCTTAAGGTCGCGGCACAATGAAATTGTTCATATAGATGGGTTTAACACAATCTTATTCAAGTAACATCGCCACAATCAATCAAGATGTTGCTTTATAAATATGAAGGAACTTCAGACTTGGCAATTGAAATTTATTTGGCCTTGCCCATTCACATACTAAATTTCGCGAAGCACTGTTATAAACATTCTCCCTATAAAACAAAAATACTTGCTAACATATTTTGTGTAGTATTCGTTTGTTATATTACAGTTTTTAATTGCGAAAAATGTTAGAAAAGTTACCAACGAGTGCGACAAATAATTTCACTTATAGCTCCGTCACATAAGCGGTTTTTCATATAGATGCGTTTAACTCAATCTTATGCATTATGAGTAGATTGTACGTATTTTTATGGAGAACGCTAGATTGAGCGACATTGGCACCATCTGACATGAAAAAGTAGCCAACTTGCCACTTTTGTTGCAAGCAAACCATAAGAAGAAGAATTTGACATTTGCTTTGGCTAAAGGTGCTAGCACAGTTTGCAAGTGTTGCCAAACTTCGTTCGTATTGGGGAGATTTTTGTTCGACATATGGCACTATAAGTACTTTGGAAAGGGTACCAAAGAAAATGGGTGGGTCACGCCTATTTTCATAATTTGTTTAAGTTTTGTCCTTAGCTCAACCATACCACTACTGAGGTAGAATATCAGTCAAATGTAGTTAAATACCAAAGAGTTAGTGCAAACTTTGTTTAGGTTGAACTTTTAGGAAAAGTGGGAGTGGTTTTTAACTGATTTAGATTATTTTGAAAGGATAATGTCTCTGCCAAATTACAATATAATGTCTTTAACGACCGCAAGGCATGTTGAAATTCCAAACTCTTTGTTCTGGATGCGGGTGGTGCCTCGCCCATATTCCAAAATAGTTTCCGACCTTACAATTTTCAATAACGAAGAAGTTTGGGTGGTTATCGTCCGATTTATCTCATTTTAAATACCAATCTACACTGGGTCCAGATAAGCACGTGAACCGAATTCAGTTTGGATGTTTCAATATTTGCACAAATCATCGTGTTAGTTCTATATCTATGATTCCTATATACTATCTGTACGACCAACCATTATACAATCAAAGTTATAAGACCTTATGTAAAAGTGCAGCTGGGTATAAAAATGCTATAAAACACCAATTAATAAATAACTAATTCAAAGTCTACTATATCATTACTAAAATATTGATAGGGAGCTCTAAGTTTGCAGAACTTTCTGTACCAGTCGTTGGAAGAAATACTTCAGCTTAAAAAATTTAAAACTCTAATTAGATATCTTACAGATCCAATAAGAAATTGGGTCCATATGTATTTTAAAGTCGTAATATAAAGAACGCTTCGAAATGGTATTTCACTGGTAATTTTCCTTGATATTTAATAAATTGCCATGAGCTTTCGTTTTCTTATTATAATAAACACTTTAAATGAAAATCGGTTCGGATGTATACATTCAGATAATATTAAGAAACTTTTAACGAAAAAACTAATAAAATATTGTAAGCCTTCTTGCTACACAACGAAGTATTTTTGGGACACCGGTCTCCCATATGCGTGAAAGGGTTAAAAATACGGCCATATTATACACGTATCACTTAACTTTCACATCATTAATACCACAATTCAACTGTACAAATATTGAAACGAGCAATTAAATACAATTAAATTTTCCTTTGAAAAAGAATAGCAAAATATTTAACAAATACGCGCTAACTTCATTTCGCTTGAATAACATAACAACCTTGAATTTGTTATTTTGGTAGATCAAAATCTGTTTGTTTAACTGTTTTAGAATTTGTATTACGCCTGATGAATTAACCCTAAAAAATTAAAAAGAAAAATATTTCTCTGGTAATTTTCCTTGATATTTAATAAAGTGCCATGAGCTTTCGTTTTCTTATTATAATAAACACTTTAAATGAAAATCGGTTCGGATGTATACATTCAGATAATATTAAGAAACTTTTAACGAAAAAACTAATAAAATATTGTAAGCCTTCTTGCTATACAACGAAGTATTTTTGGGACACCGGCCTCCCATATGCGTGAAAGGGTTAAAAATACGGCCATATTGTACACGTATCACTTAACTTTCACATCATTAATACCACAATTCAACTGTACAAATATTGAAACGAGCAATTAAATACAATTAAATTTTCCTTTGAAAAAGAATAGCAAAATATTTAACAAATACGCGCTAACTTCATTTCGCTTGAATAACATAACAACATTGAATTTGTTATTTTGGTAGATCAAAATTTGTTTGTTTAACTGTTTTAGAATTTGTATTACGCCTGATGTATTAACCCTAAAAAATTAAAAAGAAAAATATTTCTCTGGTAATTTTCCTTGATATTTAATAAAGTGCCATGAGCTTTCGTTTTCTTATTATAATAAACACTTTAAATGAAAATCGGTTCGGATGTATACATTCAGATAATATTAAGAAACTTTTAACGAAAAAACTAATAAAATATTGTAAGCCTTCTTGCTATACAACGAAGTATTTTTGGGACACCGGCCACCCATATGCGTGAAAGGGTTAAAAATACGGCCATATTGTACACGTATCACTTAACTTTCACATCATTAATACCACAATTCAACTGTACAAATATTGAAACGAGCAATTAAATACAATTAAATTTTCCTTTGAAAAAGAATAGCAAAATATTTAACAAATACGCGCTAACTTCATTTCGCTTGAATAACATAACAACCTTGAATTTGTTATTTTGGTAGATCAAAATCTGGTTGTTTAACTGTTTTAGAATTTGTATTACGCCTGATGTATTAACCCTAAAAAATTAAAAAGAAAAATATTTCTCTGGTAATTTTCCTTGATATTTAATAAAGTGCCATAAGCTTTCGTTTTCTTATTATAATAAACACTTTAAATGAAAATCGGTTCGGATGTATACATTCAGATAATATTAAGAAACTTTTAACGAAAAAACTAATAAAAGATTGTAAGCCTTCTTGCTATACAACGAAGTATTTTTGGGACACCGGTCTCCCATATGCGTGAAAGGGTTAAAAATACGGCCATATTATACACGTATCACTTAACTTTCACATCATTAATACCACAATTCAACTGTACAAATATTGAAACGAGCAATTAAATACAATTAAATTTTCCTTTGAAAAAGAATAGCAAAATATTTAACAAATATGCGCTAACTTCATTTCGCTTGAATAACATAACAACATTGAATTTGTTATTTTGGTAGATCAAAATCTGTTTGTTTAACTGTTTTAGAATTTGTATTACGCCTGATGTATTAACCCTAAAAAATTAAAAAGAAAAATATTTCTCTGGTAATTTTCCTTGATATTTAATAAAGTGCCATGAGCTTTCGTTTTCTTATTATAATAAACACTTTAAATGAAAATCGGTTCGGATGTATACATTCAGATAATATTAAGAAACTTTTAACGAAAAAACTAATAAAATATTGTAAGCCTTCTTGCTATACAACGAAGTATTTTTGGGACACCGGCCACCCATATGCGTGAAAGGGTTAAAAATACGGCCATATTGTACACGTATCACTTAACTTTCACATCATTAATACCACAATTCAACTGTACAAATATTGAAACGAGCAATTAAATACAATTAAATTTTCCTTTGAAAAAGAATAGCAAAATATTTAACAAATACGCGCTAACTTCATTTCGCTTGAATAACATAACAACCTTGAATTTGTTATTTTGGTAGATCAAAATCTGGTTGTTTAACTGTTTTAGAATTTGTATTACGCCTGATGTATTAACCCTAAAAAATTAAAAAGAAAAATATTTCTCTGGTAATTTTCCTTGATATTTAATAAAGTGCCATAAGCTTTCGTTTTCTTATTATAATAAACACTTTAAATGAAAATCGGTTCGGATGTATACATTCAGATAATATTAAGAAACTTTTAACGAAAAAACTAATAAAAGATTGTAAGCCTTCTTGCTATACAACGAAGTATTTTTGGGACACCGGTCTCCCATATGCGTGAAAGGGTTAAAAATACGGCCATATTATACACGTATCACTTAACTTTCACATCATTAATACCACAATTCAACTGTACAAATATTGAAACGAGCAATTAAATACAATTAAATTTTCCTTTGAAAAAGAATAGCAAAATATTTAACAAATACGCGCTAACTTCATTTCGCTTGAATAACATAACAACCTTGAATTTGTTATTTTGGTAGATCAAAATCTGGTTGTTTAACTGTTTTAGAATTTGTATTACGCCTGATGTATTAACCCTAAAAAATTAAAAAGAAAAATATTTCTCTGGTAATTTTCCTTGATATTTAATAAATTGCCATGAGCTTTCGTTTTCTTATTATAATAAACACTTTAAATGAAAATCGGTTAGGATGTATACATTCAGATAATATTAAGTAACTTATTACGAAAAAAGTAAAATATTGTAAGCCTTCTTGCTATACAAGGAAATATTTTTGGGACACTGGTCTCCCATATGCGTGAAAGGGTTAAAAATACGGTCATATTGTACACGTATCACTTAACCTTCACATCATTAATACAGCAATTCAACTGTACAAATATTGAAACGAGGAATTAAGTACAATTAAATTTTCGTTTGAAAAAGAATAGCAAAATATTTACCAAACACGCGCTAATTTCATTTTGTTTGAATAAACCTAACAACCTTGAAATTGTTATTTTGGTAGACTAAAAGCTATTTGATTTAACTGCGTATAATTTGTAAAATTAAAAAGAAAAAATATTAGTTGATGCTTGGCGCAATTTATCTTCGAGAATATTTAGGCCGAATTTCTCTTCGAATTTGCGTCTTGCTCCCTTTTGATTTTCGCCACAAATTGGCAGACTAGACCTACATGTTTTATGCCGATTCCAAATGGAAGCTGATGCAAGGAAAATGCATTTTTAATGAAAAGCTTTTCATAGTATGAATATATTTGGAGTGTATGCCAAATCACTGCCGAGGGGCGACCGCGTTTGGACATTTTTTTTTTTCCAATTGAAAATCTTGTTCTGAATTTTGAATGTTTGCTTTCGCCGGCACTTAAACTCAGGACCTTCGGTGTGGTATGCGAAACACGCCCCCACCACACCACGACGGCCACCTTTTATCAATAAGTGGTTTGAGATTTTGGTAGGCACACGGTAAAAATTTGAGCCTAAATCTGAAACATTTTGGACATATGATCAAACCAATTTTGTTCAAATATAGATTATAACGGACTTCCTGAAAGTGAGTCCATAGAACATGGTTTCAATTAGAAACTGGAGAAGTCTACGCTTAAAGTTATAAAAAATAGTGGGCGGTTCCCTGAAATCCTTTCAGTCAGTAACTAGTGATCCACATTTCTGGTTCGGAACTAGACCTAAATTGCCAAATAAGTACAAGTTCAGTACTAACAAGATTTTACTCAGTTATAAAATTGACAGTTTGGGTTCTTATTTTTCATATTTAATTTGAGAAATATGTTATCTACAAAAAAACGCTACCAGCTTTAAGTAACTTTGACTATGAGTATAATTTCTTTTCCCAAACTTTCCCACTGGCTCGGGGTATCGATAAGCGTTTTGATGTCGTACTAGAAGCAGCATTTGGAAATTCTCTTCGGTTAGGAACCAAGGAAATAGTATCAAGAAAACAAGTAAGCTGTCATTTTAACAGTAGTATTGAACTACCGAAATAGTTCCAATAAACCAACTAGTTCCAAAGTGGAAATATGTATCTAGTTCGTAACTATAGAAAAGTTAATGGAACTCAAACAAACTAGGACATCGCAATGTTAAATTCACCAGTTAGAAGCATGTAAGAGATATAGAGGGCGAACTAGTAGAGGTTCCGAATGCACTAGAAATGTACCAGTTGTGAACTAGAGATTTTTCCTACAGCGTGGCTCTATCTAGTGTGTAAAAAATAATTTCATAACACCTTATATGTATAACAAAATTTTTTTAAAAATATTCGACAACTTGCAGCACTTTTCACAAATAAAATTTGTTATTTTCAAATTCTAACTCTTAGGATTGGTTTAAAACCATACGTTTCGATTCCAGTTTCCATTTTTAGATTGTTGAAACCTTTTGTTTTTGTTTAGAACCCAGAAGTGACTACACGTTTTTATTTTTGGATTTTTTGAAATTTTTTTGGTTTTATTTTAAAACAAAATTAATATTTTAAACTTATTGTTTAAACAAGCTTTAAATTGAAATTGAATAAAATTAAAAAAGACAATATTAAATTGAGAGGTGTCCAATTTAGTAGCAAAATGTTTCAAAAAGTGTTTAAACCGATGAGTGGTTAAAAATTTTGGTTCAGATTTCTAACCGTGCACTTGCACGGTTCACCGCTGTATATAAATAGCGCCCACAAAAATGTTCTTGCTTTAGTTACTTTATACTTAGCCAGCATCGAAAAAAATCAGAAACTTAAATGAATTTCCAAAACTATTTCGCGATCCTGGTTGTAGTAAGCTGTCTTCTTACCCATATACAATCCCTAACTGACGATCGGCGTTATTTGGTAGCATTACTTGAGAAAGAAAAATATTTTTGCCCTGGCTCTTTAGTCTCTATGCAAATAGTGATCACAGCTGCGAGATGCCTGCAGGGTTTAAAAATTAAAAATATCAGCGCTGCAGCCAGATTAACCGGACAACGTCGCCAAGCACACAGTGCATTAAATCAATTTAAAGACAGCGGAGACTTCAATAAGGGTTTAGCTGGAATTAAACTCGCTAAAGCCTTTGATGAAAAGGATGGAGTGAAGCTAATACCACTTTGCAAAACGCAACTTTCGGAGAGCGAAACGATGGAAACTAGTGGATTGATTGTAGATAAACGATATGGCTTCGCACTCGTAACAACTACCGTAACTATAGTGTCAGCAAAGGTATGTGCGAACTACGCCGTGGAAAAACATAATTATTGTGCTAACGGTGGCGCTAAAAATTGTATTGGAGATGCTGGAGCACCGGGCGTCGTGAAAGGGGAACTTTGTGCGGTGGGAATATATTCGTCTCCTATTTCTAATTCACAACTTCATGTTAATGTAGCTGATTCAGAAGTTCAGTGCTTCATAAGAAATTATATTAATAATAAAAAGTCTTAAACGTGTTGTTTCAAATAAATGCTGAGTGAATTTTTACTTTATCTCGGCTAAACGCTCCATTTCAGATTTATTTCATAAACGTCTTAGCTCACGTTAAAATATATTGAATATGAACTGATATAGGGCGTTTTGGAAAAAATACTGAAGGGAGGTTCCAAGAAAGATCCTTGGTGCGGGAGAAATTAATCTTATAAAACTAGGGACAGTATGTATACAAAAAATTTAATTTAACCTTTAAAGAATTTTCAATTTCTTTTATTCTTTTTAAAATAAAGTGCTGATTTAACCTATTGAATAAAGTTGACAGAAAAGAAAATTTGGTTTAAAATTTAGATTGCACCTATTTCCGTGAAAAAAGGTGCGCAGAACTGGGTTCCAATTTTAAACCAGAGAAGTGTACATTTGCACTAAGAAAAAAAGAAGAAAGGCCGGGACTGTCTTCGGCTGTTCCGAAGACTTCATACCTTTCATGAATGTAGCCGAGCAATTATATCCGAGCAATCGGCTACATAAAATCTTACCTTACCTTATCGTATCTTGTCTTTAGTATTGTAAATGCGAAAGTTTGGATGTTTGGATGTCCAGACGTTTCACTTTGTGGCTCAATCACGCAAGAACGTCTGAACGGATTTGGATGAAATTCGGCACACATATAGCCAATAGTCTAAAAGGATATAGTAGCTATATCCTTTTGAAAAGGTGGGAGGACCCCGCCCCCTAGGAACAGTTATAATTTAATTATTATATTTTTTCTGTAAGGTACTGTAAATGACTTTTAGGGTATGATTTTCGTTTTCCGAGAGAGGACTTTACTCCTCAATTGCCTGCCTAGTCCAAAGTATCATTTATTGTTCAAAAAATTATAATTCAAATTCAGACGACTACAATTAAAGTTCAAAAAGTTGTCAGGAATTTTTTCTTTCATGCAATGGAAATATAGATATGTAAGATGGTAAATATTGGCGCTAATAATTTGACACATGGATATGAAGGCCAACTATCTGTTAAGGAAGCATTGGACATTTTAACTCACTTAAATAAACTTTGCTCACATGAACTAGATAGTTAAGAATAAACCTTTTCCTCTCTTCTCTCCCCTCCACTCATAACAGATCAGTTACAAGGACATTCAGCTATATTCTAAAAGTCATAGGCATTGATCTGAATTGAGTATGACAGCAGTGATGACGAAGATATGATGCCTTACACTGTCAACGGAGAGTCCACAATCCCGTAAGTAACGTATAAGTACTGCGTGCACAGATCAAGTATCTCCACCTGCCTCTCTCAACTCTGTGGAGGTCTTCCTCTTCCACTGCTTCCAAACTGCGATGTCGACTGAATTAATTTCATGGCCGTAACGTCCCCATGCACTTTTTCCAAAGAGTTATCCTCTGTTTGATTTCTTAGCTCGGGATGTACACGCCTTGGAGAAAACTTGGGGTACAGTATATCCAAGCCACCATTATCAGCGAAGTATCAATACTTCCGCAAATAGCATATACGTATTACATTACGTAGTATGATTTGGAAGAACTTTTGAAAAATAACACCCTTATTGTAAATTTCTGAATTTTAATTGTAGTTCTCTCGACTTGAAATGTAGTTTTCTGAACTCGAATTGGAGTTTCTGAATTTGAATTGCAATTTTTTGAACTTGAATTGGAAATTCTGATCTTGAATAGTAATTTTCTGAACTTTAGTTGTAATTTTCTGTACTTGAATTGTAATTTTCTGAACTTGAGTTGTAAATTTCTGAAATTAACTGGAAAAGGTGTAGTATTTTCGTCAAACAAAGTCTGGTAACACTATGGACACATTTAGTTTATTAAATTTATTGTGGAATCAGGAAATCAGAATGCTGGCAGTTCATTGGTATAGACCAGCAGATGAATACACGCACGCATTTTGACATTGTGACCATATGTTGGTGAGATGCTTCCAAATACCAACAAACAGTTCTGTGAGAAGTAATGTGGAAGTTACACACGTTGTTAGCCTCAGAAAGATGCTGTTCATTTATAGAAAAACAAATCTGAATCTCAAAAAATTGTTTAAAAAAATTTAAATTTTGAAATCTACTAAAAAACAAAAGATTTTAAAAACCCATCTTTAAAGTTGTTTGTTTTCATTAATAATTTTCCTAGAACTGACCAGTGAAACCAGGTTCACAGGAAAAGTAGCAATGTGTTCTTGGAATTGACCACCATATGTTAATGCAAATATCCTTGTTGATAGGATCATATCGGTTAGTTCAGTATTGTTAAGCCGTATCGATGGCTGACCACTTGGCGGGCAAAGTTGAGCTAACAAAAGATACTGACGTTGGTTGACATTCCACATAAGTACATACATACATATATACCATATCCATGTTGTTCAGACCTAAATATATTACATATTTACGATATATGTATTTGAATACATCCCTCATACGTATCAAAAGGAACTGCTGAGGCATTGTTGGCCAACTCAATGCTGTACCCATTAACAATGCCATAACATGCAAAGCTCAGATTAAGTCTCATTCAATCAACGAAATATTTTGTATTGCTTGTAAAGGGATTTGTAGAGAGAGAAAAGTTTTACACCGGGTTATGGTTTTAAATGTATTTGTATGAGTTTGGTAAACACTTACCCATGTTAAGGAACAGGAAGTATGTTCTGCTGTAATGAAAATTGTTTGTGTAGGCTTCAAATTTCATAACGTTTTTAAGGAAGAGAAAATCTTAGACTCGACAATTGGTAACACCAAAAAATTTTAAATCGTTTTCCACCTGGTCTTTCCAGCGGAGTGGCCTCTTCTTCCGATTGCGTAGGTGGGTTCCGATAAGAAGACTTCCTTGGCCGGAGAATCATCTTTCATTCGCATAATATGGGACAGCCAGGGTAGCCTCTGTTTTTTAATTGGCTGGACTGCATTGAAGTCTACGTAAAGATCGTTAAAAATTCTTCGGCACTTGCCGTAGCCAACTCGTAGTTATCCGTAAATCTTTCTAGGAACTTTTCTCTCGAAGACATCTAAACCACCGCATCCGATGTTGTCAGTGTCCATGCCTCCACACCATATAGTAGGGCGGGTACGATAAGTGACTTGGAGAGCATTTTTTTATTTATTTTGCAGAGAGAGAACTTTACTTCTCGAATACTGGCTTGGTTCGCAGCGGAATTTAATGGCAAGGGTTATTCTTCGCTGAGTTTCAAGGCGGAGGTTGTTCCAGCGACGTCTTTTACTATTTCGATGTTTTGGTTGACAAAAGTGCCGTGGTTGTTGTGCTGACTCTTTGCTTGATGACAGCAGGTCATTATTTTCTCCAGCATCACGTGGAAGTCTGAAACCTCGTTTAGTTTCGAACTGCTCGGAGAGGTCCTTTCCAATTCTGAATGAGCTGATGGATTAAGATCATTTTGCACAGCCGTATAAGGAAAACCAAATTCAGAAATAGATACAGTTCGTGCTGTAGAAGGCGACTTTAAAAACGATGAAGAGGTGGTGTGTGTCAATTATTTTTCACGGGATTTTTCCAAGATTTGTCACATAGTGAAAATCTAGTCAGTGTTAGATCTATCTAGACGGAAGCCTCACTCACTGTCTGTACGTTGGGCTTCACTACTATTTCGAAGAATATGTTTTATAGGTCCTTACATGCGAACTAAAAAGGCAAACTTTGTGATAGTTGGTGTAGTTTGAGGGATCTCTTTTATTGTGGATTTTCTAATGAATACCTAGATTCCAAACGTCAGAAGTAGCTGCACAGGCAATACTTCGGCAACCGCTGCTTTGTTGTTTTTTATTATTAATATTACAATACGTAATCTTCCCGGGTGCCACATACTAGGTGCCTCCGGGTATTGCAGTTCAAAAAATTTGTTAATTTTTTGAGTCTGCATAGATCTTAACTTTTACCCTGTTACCGTCTTCAATCTGGACCAAATTTGATGTGTGAAATTTTTGACCTACGTTTTCCCGTCTGACGGGGTGATACTGGAAAAAATCGTATATCTGATTTATAAGAACCACCCTAATGTACACACATACATAATATCGGCAGGCTGCGTAAAAATTTGTAATGTCATTTTTGCAAATTAACGTACGACCTAGGATCACAGAGAATATCAGCAAGCTTTCGCTTCCATGAGCCACCAAATGGGTATGCCAATGCTGTTTTGCTGACTTAAAAATGATAGCATACTGCTTGCCAGTGACCACACGAGCATCTTTGTTTGTAATTTGTTTGAGAAACAGATGAGTGCTTAAACTAGCAGTTGGCTACTTGTACGGAAACTGTTTAAGTTTTCCAAAAAAAGAGAACAATTGTCAATATGCAAATATACGAAGGTTCAAAGCAAATAGGTATTCAAATATTGTTACGTCCGGTTGATTGCTGTCAATTCATTATTTTTCTAATACAAATTTTTCTATAACTAACCTACGAAACCAGGATCACAGCATAAAGGAGTAAGGATTTGACCATCCGAAGAGTAAGTGCTCATATGCTCCCATAATATTCGCATAAACAAGAAAAAGAACTGCCAGCCGGTGCCCATCGTTGACAACTTATCAGTCAGCTCAGAAGCATTGACCTCGAAGACACTATTGTAGCAGATTATTTATGTACATATGTCAGCGAAAATCATAGTAACTATTCGCTCCATTTATAAATCTATTTGGTTATTTCTCAACTAGCCAATAGTCTAGCTTTACCACTGGTCAGCAACACTGTTCTTTAGATCTTCTTTGCATCAGGCTGGTATATCCATACACCAGCCTTAAGACAACGTTTTGCATGACCCCACGTACTTATAGTAAAAAGATAAGTTAGTAACGACCTGTCCGTCAAACAAGGATAACGGTACACTAAGAAAAAAACAACAGATTTTGCTAAAAAGTTGAATTAACAATTTTTCATTTTAATTTAAGAGCCAGGATCACAGAAAATATCAGTAAGCTTAGGTTGCCATGAGTCACCAGATGAACATTGCGACGAGCTATATTGATAAGAAGAAGATAGCAATCTACCATCTCTAGTGTCCAATTTATAAGCAACCATGAGTGATTGGCGCTAAACTACTGGAAGATTCTTATTAGGCAACAAGGATGTTTGTAAATGCAGTGTACGATTCATTTTGTACTATGGGCCTTGCGACTTCACTGATATGGAAGTCTGCTAATCCAACTAAATAATGGTGGCCAAATTTAGTGACGGGATAACTGTTTAAAAACGGAATCGCACGTTGGCAGTGGGTTGGCAAGCCCTTCGAATGTATTTCTGCCAGAAAAAGCATCTTAGTTGCGGTTCGGATTTGACATAAAGCATGTGCTCTAACAATTTGTAGCATAAATAAAAAGCAGCGCAACACAAATCGGAAAATAAGCTCGGCCTCAATCTTATCGATGGGATATGGTTATTGGGTTTCATTCATAAAAAGGAAGTACTTTTTCAAGCTGGATTTCTCAAAGAAATCTAGCTTTTACTCAGATACGACGAGTTATGTTTTTAACTCGGCAGAGTTTGGCAAGTGCTGCGGGTGTATTTCTGTCATGAAAAGCTCTCAGTGAAAACTCATCTGCCATGCAGATGCCGTTCGGAGTCGGCATAAAACATGTAGGTCCCGTCTGGCCAATTTGTAGGGAAAATCAAGAGGAGCACGACGCGAATTGGAAGAGAAGCACGACCTTAGATCTCTTCGAAGGTTATCGCGACTTACATAAATTTTTTTTATGAGCTTTTATTTACTTTCACTTGGCTGTTGTTTGTAATCAAATCTTGCAAGTTAAATTTAATACACTTCCCGGTGTCGGATTGAGCTGAAATTTTGCACACATGTATAACTCCGATAACAATGCAATATTACTGTGCGGGAATTCGATAAATTAATCGATAACGGAGTTATCGGTAACGATTTGTTTTCACAAGGGAATAAAAGCCTAAGTCCTTTGTTTAGAGGGATGGTGAATAACCTACAGCGGCCCAAGAACGAGGTAACTTCGCTTTATTTGTGTATACGACGAACGTAGAAGTTAAGCTGTTATTCCTCAATGTTGCATACTTTTCTGCGCACTTGATTTTGTTTTAGAGATTTAACCCATTGAAAAGTTTGAAGGAATAAGAAGACGTTGCAAGTTAAAGGTTGCGACTTAAATCCTCCCTTTATTGAATAAATTCTTGTCTTTTATACTAATTTGCTTAACCTATACATTAATAAATATCTAAATACTAATAACTAAAAATAAGTACATAGGGAATGGAGAATGCATACATGTCTGTTTGTAAACGGTCTTTGTATACATGTATTTTTGTATGCATAACTCCATACATGTAGTTGTGTACATTTAGCAGCGTCAGCAGATCAGTTTGAGTGTTTCGGTATTTTCCCAAAAGAGGCTTGTATGTTAGTATGTATAATTACAATGGGTTGTATGTTTATATGTATAATTGATTAGCTGTGAATGGATATAGGTCTCATGTTCGGCATTCCATATCGTCTGGGTTAGTTCAATAATTTATGTTGGGAAAATATTGTAATATGATTATTACTAAAATATATTTGGAATTTATACAGCGTAATACCGCAAGTGTGTTACAGTCGTTGTGAGGTATAATGGTACCTTACAGTGGGTATGACGTATAATGCTACACCATCCGCCTTAGAAAAAGAGTTTTATACAATTGTTTTGTGCACAATTGTATGAGACTCTTTGTCATGTTTTCAATGATTTTGATATTTTATTGTTGTAGTGAAAGAGGTTGTTTGCTTTGCGTTTGATCTGTTGACCTTGCTATTTTTATTGTCATAATTATTGTTTACTTTTTACGTATATATAAAGTTTTTTTTTGTATAAGTCCATTTTTTTTTTCAAAATTCTAGATTTTTAGATGTAGAAATTTTTTAAATCTTACTTATTTTATTTATATTGTTTATATTAAAGTTTTATACAATTGTTTTGTACAGCCGGTCCTTAAGAGCGTCGACTCTCTTAAAAATCGTAATGTTCGTTCAAATCAAGTGAATTGGAATATTTATTTATTAGTTTCTAAATTATTTTTATAGTTTCTACCATTATTTATTCTACCATTACTTATTAACTTATGCAAATCATTTTCCTATCGAAATAATTTTTATTATTTATCTACCTAAAGTTAAAGAAGAAGAAACCTTGCTATTAATATTTTCTAATCTATTGGGGTTAAAGTGAGCTATTTTCTTAATATGTAAAAATATGACCTTATAAGACCTAGGCAATAAATGAATGTATTTATTTTATTTTATCAAACTAATTCCGCATATTATTCAAGCAAAAGATTTCTCTTTTTTTTTTTTTTGATATTTTTCATTCATAATAAGGTAAATTTGTAATAATTACATAGATGATAGAGGGGTTGCTGATGGAAGAGCGGGGTAGCTATGTATTGATAGTAGTTCTATTAATGGATAAGTGGAAGGTACAGTGGGTGCTAAAAAATTTTTCGTATCTTTAATGTTCTTTTTATATGGATTCATATTTTCCAGCTATTTCTTTGATCTTATTTGTCATGCGATTTCTGCGGCGGCCACCAAGACAGAATCGTCTTGACTTTTATGAAGAATTATTTTTATACCGGGATTTGTCACTTTCACAACCTTTTTGGGTTTGTGCAATTGTTTGATCTTAGAGAATTTGGGTACCTACTTTTGTTATTTTAAATTTGCCTACTCGAGTAAATAATCATTTTTCACCAATTTGTCCATGAGGACAACTGTGTTTTTCATATAAATACCAAGTCCTGTATTGGCGGCATTTGTACAACGTGTGTACAGCCTGATAAGTAATTGTCCTAAGTCAATTTTATCATCAACAATCAGGTTTCTTGTATTTCCTACGCTACCATTTTTCTATCCTAAGATGAAAACGAGCGCGACATGTCTTATTGCAAATTTGTATTGCGCTTCACTTATATTTTTATAGGTTCTCTTTGTGACTATTCTTCATCATTTTTTTTTTTATGGGCTGGTTTTAGAAGTTTCTTAGTTTTGCCTATTTCCACTGTCCTAAAATTGCCTATTGCTTCATGACTATTTTTGTCAGGAGCCATCAAAGGAATTATGCAATTTTTTTTTTCGATTTGCTGTTCGCTTTAGGCAGGGTTACCTTTACTGTCGATTGTGACATTTTTAGGTTTATTATTTGAGATTTATTTGAATTTATCGCTCTTCCTCAGTTTTGGTTTGGTACTGGTAATGGGTTAGATACGAGTTGTGGCGGGTTTTACCTGCCTAAATTTTTGCTTCATATAGTTTTTGAGCATCATGGCTATTGTGATGATCAATAGCATCAATACACAACCTATAATTCTAACCAAACATCCGGGATGTTCGGAGTACTTTCTGTATCTACCCTAGTTGATGACTCATACTTGACTATTTTGTTATCTCTTGTTTCAGAGCTTTCTTTTCCTACTTCATAGCCAGCTATGGCTACCATAATGACTTGGGCTATTTTTGTCCACCAAGGCATCTTGAAATTTTCCTCTGCTTTTATGAGAGTTGAAATAAATAAAAAAAAATGTTGATTGTATTCTTTATTTTATGCATTCCATTTATTATTTTTCCTTATTTAGTTGGCATAAAAGTTTAAGAAAAATTTTGTTGGAAAAATTTGTTTAATTTTAATGTAAAAAATTTTTTTTCTCTACGCCACATTGGGCTTCAATCTTTTTTCCTAATTTTTAGGTTGAAAACGATTATTTTTTTTTTTTTCAGATGCTACTTAGCATTTGGCATTGTTGGGAAACACTTTCCTCATCATTCGCATTATTTCTTCCACCCTGGTAGTGTTTATAATGTCCTCAATTGTGGGTTCCTTTCCATACCTATTATCTTCCACAATTTCTTTAAACCTTCTAGTTCTTTGGGTAGGTCCCTAGTGTGTCGGGTATTTTCATCCCACCAATAGAGAGGAAGACCTGAGGGGTTTCTTTGCATTTTAATAGTAATGGACAGAGTAGTTTAAATTTTTAAATTTTATTAAAATGTTCTATGGGATTTCTCTAGAGGTTTTAGAAGTGTCCTAAATATTCCAATTTACTTTTCTTTTTCTATAACAAATTTTATTTTTTAAATTTTAACCGAGTAAATTTTTATATTATATTTTTTGTTTAAAAGAAATTGTTTGTACATACTTTATAATATTTATTTTTTTTTTTTTTTTTTTTGTTAAATAGTACAGTTTTTCTATTTTAAAGGAAATGAAAGTTTGTTCAAAAAAAAAAATTTTTAATTAATTTTATTTCCTACTAAAAGAAAAAAAAATCCTAAGCAAAAACTTTCGTTTTTGCTAATGGTTTAGCGTCCATAAGGCCGCTCAATTGATTCTAAATTTTTTTTTTTTTTAAACATACTTAACGTTATAAATTGTATACCTACTTTAGTCTAAGTTGCTGCCATTTAGTATTTTGCTGGTTATCAATGTTTCATATCTACTCTGCCAGTGCTGATTTTATTGTTTTATGTCCGCTCTCCAGTTTATGCTGTTAGTTGTATCAGATTGCTCAGGTTTGTGCGTTTTAACAGATGTGCATATTGTTGTCGAAACTTCTCGTATGTTGATTGTTAATGCATTTTATTAGGTTGTCGATCATAATTTCCTTTGCTCCCTTTTTCTCCTTCTGTGTTACCAATTTTTGCAGGATTTTTAATAACTGTGTTGTTTACCCTTTGCTCCTTTTGCTCCTTTTGTGTTACCAATTTTTGCAGGATTAATAACTGTGTTGTTTACCCTTTGCTCCTTGCCAAATTTGCAGGATTTCTAATAACTGGCTGGATCTTAGAAAAAATTTTTTATTGCTTGATCAGCAACTTTTTTTTTTTTTTTTAAATTGAACTGGCAGGATCTTTTCCAGTTAGATCGTTTTTAGCAGTTGTGCTGATTTGATCTAAACTGGCAGGATCGCCATGAAAAGTTTGAAGGAATAAGAAGACGTTGCAAGTTAAAGGTTGCGACTTAAATCCTCCCTTTATTGAATAAATTATTGTCGTTTATACTAATTTGCTTAACCTATACATTAATAAATATCTAAATACTAATAACTAAAAAGAAGTACATAGGGAATGGAGAATGCATACATGTCTGTTTGTAAACGGTCTTTGTATACATGTATTTTTGTATGCATAACTCCATACATGTAGTTTTGTACATTTAGCAGCGTCAGCAGATCAGTTTGAGTGTTTCGGTATTTTCCCAAAAGAGGCTTGTATGTTAGTATGTATAATTACAATGGGTTGTATGTTTATATGTATAATTGATTAGCTGTGAATAGATATAGGTCTCATGTTCGGCATTCCATATCGTCTGGGTTAGTTCAATAATTTATGTTGGGAAAAATATTGTAATATGATTATTACTAAAATATATTTGGAATTTATACAGCGTAATACCGCAAGTGTGTTACAGTCGTTGTGAGGTATAATGGTACCTTACAGTGGGTATGACGTATAATGCTACACCATAGAGCAGAGATCTGCAGTAAGTAGTTGTAAACTGAACGCGAAATAGGCAAAGTCACAATAAAATATGATTTTAAGTTAGCACTGTTTGACACAATTTTATATGTGCTCTCTATCAAAAATGCTTCAATTAACTTAGTCACATTTTATTTCGATTATGAATATGCCCCAATATATTGGTATCAGTAATTTGGTTACGAGTCTTTTTCATCCTGACACCGCGTTAGCGTTGAACGCGAAAGGTCTGACAACCGATGATGCTGATATCCGAAGTGAAGCCACTTTTGGCAAACACATATGATATGTTTTCCCGTTTTGTTTTTGCAAGAACACGTAAATATGTGTATGCACCAGTGAGCTGCGATTATTCATTTTTAAGGTTGTTAGTGGACTAACCAAAAAATGAGTATCAGTGCGTACACAAACAAAGAATATCAATCACTTATATCAACCAAAACAAGCAGTTCAGTACTCAATTGTCTTATTGAGCAAGAAAGTCAACTGTGTTATACGAAAACACTAATTGGAATAAGTAAGACTACAGTGCAATAAAATGAATATAGTCATATCAGTCTTCTGACGCTAGCAACACAACGATGTACACGAAACTAAACTGAATACAGCGCTAAAGAAAAACCGATAATAAACGAAGTATACAGTGTATTACACACGAAACCAACATGCTACTGAGTTAAAGTGACTATGATTTCAGTTTATACTCAACAAAGTCATATATGTATGGGACATATGTGTTGCGGGGCACTCGTATGTATTTTCTATTTTATGTGCTATTTTCTGTACCTGACTAAGTACACATTTAGATAGAATTTTTTGGCTCATAACTAAGTGTTCTAATTTTATTAGTACTCAAAGCAGATCTCTGGTATGCACATATATACAAATTCATTTGAATGAGTTGAACAAATCATGGGGCGCATTCCAAAAGCACAACTGCTGGCGAAGTTGATTAGTGATAACTTCTTGGAATGCACTATTGCAGCTTTACGACAAATTAGTGAGCATACAAATTTTCCGCTCTATTCACTCAACGTTTTTATCGATTGGATAAGAACAATTAGGACTGTGATATAAACTGTAAGATTTAATAATTTAGGTGTAAGGTTTTAATGTTAAAAATATAAAATTATGTACAATACGTAATTTTTTTGTCACACACGAAGAAGCCTAATTATCGTTAAAGGTTACAATCAACTTATAAAGTGTTATATTTCTTTACAGACAATTTATTTTTTATTTTTAATTAATTTTATTAACCAACTAGCAGACCCGGCAGACGTTGTTCTGCCCTAAATTTGGTCTATCTGCATACATTTTAATAAGCTTTTTCCGTCTAACTCTGCTCGCGCCCCTCTACACTTTTTCCTAATCTTTGTATTCACTCCTCCCTCCGTATTTTTCGCTTCATCTATCTCCATCTTCGTCTCATTCTATCTCTTTCTCAGTATCCTTCTCTCTTTTCTCTTCTCTCAAGTTTTTCTCATTCTTCTTCATATCTTATTGCCAGTCCCACTCCGAGTCGCAGTCTCAGTCTCAGTCCCAGTCCGAGTCCTAATCCCAGTCCCAGTCCGTCTCTGGTATACTTCCAGGAAAAAAGCATCATAAATACTAATATAGGCAAATTTATATACCAAATTTCAGGCAAATCAAATACGACGTATATAAATAGGTATGTGGGTATCATTAATTCATGTCTTTATTTCGGCTTCGCATGCATATTTATCAGTGTTGCCAGGTTGATGCGACTAAATCGAATATCACAATGAAAATTACGTTAAAGCTCTCCGCAACAGCTTTCATTTTATATCCATAATACACACACATTCTGGGGGTATCCGGGTCCATGTTTTCGCCTATATCTCGAGACCCTAGTCACCCAGCGGCATAAGACTTACTCTGTACTAAAGCACACATCAACAGCTTCAATTCGATATCCACAATGTAAAAACACATCCTATATCTCGAGAACCTAGTCACCAATAGGTATGCAAATTCCCCTGTACTAAAGCACGCTTCAACAGCTTCAATTTGATACCCATAATGTAAAAACTCTATCTAGGTGTTCACGGGCCCACGTTTTGGCCTATATCTCAAGAACTTAGTCACCCAGGGGTATGAAAATTACCCTCTCTACTAAAGCACTCAACAGCTTTCATGTGACATTCTAGGTGTACCCGGGTCCACGTTTGGTTTACTAAAGCACTCATCTACAGCTTTCATTTGATATCCATATCCTATAAATACATTCTAGGGCTACCCGGGTCCACGTTTTGGCCTATATCTCGAGACCCTAGTCACCCAGGGGTATGAACATTTCCGCTACTATAGCACTCATCAACAGTTTTCATTTGTTATCCATATTCTATAAATACATTCCAGGGGTACCCGATCCACGTTTTGGCCTATATATCGAGACCCTAGTCACCTAGGTTTATGAAAATCACCCTCTACTAAAGCACTCAACAGCTTTCATTTGATATCCATATTCTATAGACACATTCTAGGTGTACCCGGGTCCACGTTTTGGCCTATATCACAAGACCGTGTGTGTCGATCCTGAATTTTGCTATAAACTTTTTTTTCTATAAACCTCACGGAGCACGAGAACTTTCCAACGAATGCACAACCGTGGAAATCGGTTCGTGCGTTCTGGAGTTATAGCGTCAGGAAGGAAAACCCGATTTATTTTTATATTATTTTATTTATATATATAACAAGTAAGGAAGGCTAAGTTCGGGTGTAACCGAACATTACATACTCAGCTGAGAGCTATGGAGACAAAATAAGGGAAAATCACCACGTAGGAAAATGAACCTTGGGTAACCCTGGAATGTGTTTGTATGACATGCGTATCGAATGGAAGGTATTAAATACTATTTTAAGAGGGAGTGGGCCATAGTTCTATAGGTGGACGCCATTTAGGGATATCGCCATAAAGGTGGACCAGGGCTGACTCTAGAATTTGTTTGTACGATGTGGGTATCAAATGAAAGGTGTTAATGAGTATTTTAAAGGGGTGTGGGCTTAGTTCTATAGGTGGACGCCTTTTCGAGATATCGTCATAAAGGTGGACCAGGGGTGACTCTAGAATTTGTTTGTACGATATGGGTATCAAATGAAAGGTGTTAATGAGTATTTTAAAGGGGTGTGGGCTTAGTTCTATAGGTGGACGCCTTTTCGAGATATCGTCATAAAGGTGGACCAGGGGTGACTCTAGAATTTGTTTGTACGATATGGGTATCAAATGAAAGGTGTTAATGAGTATTTTAAAAGGGAGTGGGCCTTAGTTCTATAGGTGAATGCCTTTTCGAGATATCGCCATAAAGGTGAACCAGGGGTGACTCTAGAATTTGTTTGTACGATATGGGTATCAAATGAAAGGTGTTAATGAGAATTTTAAAAGGGCGTGGGCTTTAGTTCTATGGGTGGACGCCTTTTCGAGATATCGCCATAAAGGTGCACCAGGGGTGACTCTAGAATTTGTTTGCACGATATGGGTATCAAATGAAAGGTGTTAATGAGTATTTTAAAAGGGAGTGGTGCTTAGTTCTATAGGTGGACGCCTTTTCGAGATATCTTCATAAAGGTGGACCAGGGGTGACTCTAGAATTTGTTTGTACGATATGGGTATCAAATAAAGGTATTAATAGGGGTTTTAAAAGGGAGTGGTGGAAGTTATATATGTGAAGGCGTTTTCGAGATATTGACCAAAATGTGGACCAGTTTGACCCAGAACATCATCTGTCGGGTACCGCTAATTTATTTATATATGTAATACCACGAACAGTATTCCTGCCAAAATTCCAAGGGCTTTTGATTTCGCCTTGCAGAACTTTTTCATTTTATTCTACAAAAAATGATATGTGTCACACACATTTTACAAAGTTTTTTTCTAAAGTTATATTTTGCGTCAATAAACCAATCCAAGTAACATGTTTCATCCCTTTTTTCGTATTTGGTATAGAATTATGGCATTTTTTTAATTTTTCGTAATTTTCGATATTGAAAAAGTGGGCGTGGTGATAGTCGGATTTCGGCCATTTTTTATACCAATACAAAGTGAGTTCAAGTAAGTACGTGAACTACGTTTAGTAAAGATATATCGATTTTTGCTCAAGTTATCGTATTAAGGAGCGGAAGGACAGACGGTCGACTGTGTATAAAAACTGGGCGTGGCTTCAGCCGGTTTCGCCCTTTTTCACAGAAAAAAGTTATCATCTAAGCCCCTACCAAATTTCACAAAGATTGGTAAATTTTTGTTCGACTTATGGCATTAAAAATATCCTAGACAAATTAAATGAAAAAGCCCGCAGCCACGCCCATTTTGAAATTTTCTTTTATTTATGTATTTTGTTGCACCATATCATTACTGGAATTGAATGTTGACATCACTGACTTATATATTGTAAAGATATTAAATTTTTTGTTAAAATTTTACTTAAAAAAATTTTTTTTAAAAGTGGGCGTGGTCGTTCTCCGATTTTGCTAATTTTTATTAAGCACACATATAGTAATAGGAGTAACGTTCCTGCCAAATTTCATCATGATATCTTCAACGGCTGCCAAATTACAGCTTGCAAAACTTTTAAATTACCACGCCCGTTGTCCAAAATTTTATTAATTTTCTATTTGGCGTCATAAGTTCAACTCACCTAACAAGTTCCATCGCGTTAAACGTCTTTGGTAATGAATTATCGCACTTTTTCGGTTTTTTGAAATTTTCGATATCGAAAAAGTGGGCGTGGTTATAGTCCGATATCGTTCATTTTAAATAGCGATCTGAGATGAGTGCCCATGAACCTACATACCAAATTTCATCAAGATACCTCAAAATTTACTCAAGTTATCGTGTTAACGGACAGACGGACGGACATGGCTCAATCAAATTGTTTCGAATCTGATAATTTTGATATATGGAAGTCTATATCTATCTCAATTCCATTATACCTGTACAACCAACCGTTATCCAATCAAAGTTAATATACTCTGTGAGCTCTGCTCAACTGAGTATAAAAATGGTGTGAAAAATGTATGGTAATTCATCTATTGAGAACGGCAGGACCGATTTGGCTAAAATTTTTTTCAGTTCTTCGTAATTGCTAGGAGAAGGTTTTTACGAAAAAAATGTTGGGAAAACCCTGCGGAAAAGTCGGAAAATTGGAGAAATAGAAAATTGATTATTAATATAACGAGATAAATAACAGATGGTGCTGTGTTTCTGTAAGTTTCGGATAGTTGTGGAATTCATTGTGATAAAATTGCATTTTGAGTGGAGAAATTAACGAGTTAAATAACAGATGGCGCTGTGCTTAGGTTAAGCGTAATTTGACAGGTGCACTTTTCTCATTGTCATTTTTTATTAAACAAATGTGCTATTTTTCTTGCTGCAATTGATTCGAGTTTTTATGATTTTCGTGTTCATCGATTTATTTTTCTGATTTCGGATAGTCATATATCGCGTATCACATCCACAAACGGTACAAGCATTACGATCAATTGAAATTCCATTGCGATATTTATCAATTCTATCATTTTTTTAAGAAAATAAGTTTGCGTATAAAAAGTGAGGTTGTCTTCTAGAACTGCGGGCATATATTGCGATACATTCATTCCATAAGTATTTTTTTTTAAGAATTTTTTTTTTTAAAAGGATTAGTCAAAAATTACTTTATTGCATTTTGGCGAGAGTTATTTGCTTGACTAATACCTCCTATTAGACGATCACTACGTACACGCCGTGCAATAATTAGTCAGAATGTCCGTGATAACAAACGCAAGAGCAACGTGCAGACGAAAATGAGTGCAGACGTGCCCATATTGCACAAGTTCGCGCTGCACAATCACCACCACAAATTCAACAAAACGTTGTTAGAACACCAGTCATAAATGTAGGCTTGAATCGCGCTGCTTTCGAATACGATTCCGCAATAGCCTACAAAGATCTTCGCGTTGATGCTTTGAAGTTACAATCAGAAGCCCCCGGCTTATGCTGCGCTGGTGACAAAGTGAAATTACCCGTTTTAACCCACCCGCCAGAGCCAATGTATTCGTTACTCTAGGGAAATTCAATCCAACCAAAACGTTTTCTAGAGAATATACAAAAATATAACGGATGCTTTCAAATGACATCATTTGGAGCCCAAGTTGTTGATGTACCCGGCTACAATCCCACTTTTAAGGTAATGATGTCCCATTATTATCAAAATGAACAATTATTGTTATATTTTTCGAAATTGCTTCCAAACATTAAGATTCAAGGGCAAATTCACCATCGAGCGGGCGCTTGGTAACCACTACCGAACGAAGATCATAAGTTCCTTCAGATCTATTTCGTTGGTGATTCGGCAATTGAACTAGATCAGCGATGTGCAATTTTTACTGCAACTAAACGTGAAATGATCGAACAATTACAAAATCTTCTGCATGAGCATAATGAATTGGTCAGATTGTTCAAAACAGCATTGGATATGATGCCTTCAGACGACCACAAATCATTATTAGAGCAGACAAAAGACCCACTGGAGGCCATGCAAGACAATTCAATGCTCCCACTATCAATGAAGTCGCAGTGGTGATTGTTGGCGAGAATAAGGAATCACGCGATATTGTTCTTTACCGTCGGGATGGTGAACAATTGAAGCGCTTTTACGAGACGCATCGGTCATATGATGCACTTCAATAACCGTTGATGTTCTGTCGTGGAGAGGATGGATTTCACTTCAATATAAAGATGGTTAATCCAACGACAGGTTTGTTTACGAGTCATCACTTCTATTTTATTTTGCAACCGAGTTCGAATTCATGTTTCAGGAGAAGAAACGAATAAGAAGGTCAGCTCAATGAATTTTTATGCGTATTGTTTGAAGATTCGGCGCGATGTTGACAATATCGCCGGTTGTTTCAACAGTACTGCGTTGCCATGTACGTCAAGGTCGCAAACGGAGCATTACATCGTTAAGCATAAGGTTTTTGGCATAATCCATTGTTGGGTGTACTCGGTTGAATGGCAGAAGCGTGGCTTACCACATGCACACATTTTACTTTGGATGCTCGACACGATCCGTCCAGATGATATTGATTCGATCATTTCGGCCGAAATACCAGCTCCAGGAACTGATCCGGAGCTGTATTCCATTGTGACAACGAACATGATCCATGGGCCTTGCGGAGTCCACAACCCAGACTCGCCGTGCATGGAAAACGGAAATTGCACAAAGCGTTTCCCCCGTCCGTTGGTGGCTGACACAATCTCTGGAATCGACGGATATCCATTGTATTGGCGTCGTTCTTCAGATGACAATGGCAGATCAATCGCGATGAACGTGAAAGGAAACAATGTCATCGTCGATAACCGCTGGATCATTCCATATTGTCCGCTTTTGCCGAAAACGTTCTCATAAGCTCGGTCAAATCGGCTTTCAACCCCGTCTTATATGTACGCAAAAATTAATCTTTAAAAATACACTTTCTGGCGTCATCAATGTTTCTTCTGGTGTTCCTCAGGGCAGCCATCTTGGTCCGATTCTGTTCTTGTTGTTCATAAACGATATATCTAGTACAATTAAATACTCAAAAATCTTGATGTACATACGCAGATGATGTAAAACTTTTCAAATCATGTGCCTCGGTTGAGGAACATTCCTTGCTTCAAATGATTTAAATCACTTGGTTACCTGGTGCAATGTAAATTATATGCCGCTCAATCTCAAAAAATGTAAATTCATGTGTTTTTATCGGAGAGTTTCTCCACCAGCTTCATATAAAATTAACAACTATAGTCTAGAAACTGTAAATAATTTTATTGACTTGGGAGTCATGATGGATTCCAAACATAGTTTCAAGCTTCATATTAATGCTACAGTGAATAAAGGCAAAGGTGTTTTGCATTTGTTAAACGATGGTTAAAAGAATTTAACGACCCTTACATAACTAAAGCACTTTTTACAACATTAGTTAGGCCAATATTAGAATACGGCTCAATAATTTGGACTCTTTAACTAATCTTCCACCTTACACTAATCGATTAAAGCTTATCAATCTTCCAACTTTTGCTAGTCGAAGGGAAATGCTTGGTGTAATATTTATGACAAAACTTTTAAATGGATCAAGCCCATTCCTTCTGAATGAAGTGAAATTTTGCGTTCCCTCTCGGACATCGAGACACTTCAAACCTCTTCTGCTTAAACAATGTAGAACGAATTTCGAACAAAATGAACCTTTTCGGCGTTTATGCCAAAATTATAACTCTCACTAAAACACATTTGATCATGAAAGAACGATACAAGGTGGCAACATGGTGACATACCTACAAACATAAATAAAAATTCAATGTATTTTGTTTTTGTAAATTCGATCGACAAATGTCAAAATCGTACTGCGGCGAAAGTTGATGTATCAAATCAAATAAAAAAGGGTATGATCAGCTGTCCCATGCTGCCACCTTGTATCGTTCCGCCATGCATTTGATAGCTCGGACTCCCTTTTTTCTATAAAAAAGATTTTTCTAACCTCTCCTAATTAATGTAGAATACTGTAACGAATTTGCTGCAAATCCTCTTATTTGCCCTTTTGCTAGGTTCGTATCGCTAAACTGTTGAATAAATAACTCCAATATTGAATAATGGAAAAATGGCCTTTATTAAAATACTTCACAATAACACTCAAACTGTGCAACGAATAGCTTAATAACCAAACTGATAGCTTAAATGAAACTGACTTTCAAAATAATACTGCTATTGCTCGCTAGATAACGTCTTAGTCGTAACTGCTTGACAACTCAAATCAAACTGAATTACAGCGCCTCTACATCTGTCGCCTTTTATACTCTTTGGTTTCCTCGTTCGCATTTATCTAGAATCTACTAGCATTGTCCATGAGCTCTCAAACTTCTCAGCTATAACTAAAATTGCACAATTTTATACATCTTTTAGGCGCTTCCAGAATCTACTAGTCCAGTAGCTCTCAAACTTCTCAGATATATGCATGTGTTAGTGCATTGACTATCCGCTGCTCGTATTCGTACATGGTACATATATGTAGACGCAATTATTTATTCGTTTATGTAGATACATAATGATTGAATTATTGATGTGAATGTTTGTAGTTTACAGTCTCTCGCGCACACACAGGCGTATAAGTAAATGCATCTGTGTGTGACATCTCTCGGCTGCCTTATATATGTGTATACATGATTTGATTATTGACGTAAATATCGCTTAGCATGCCTTAGCATCGCTTTAGTGATGGTATAGCTTAGTGATGCTAATATCCATGACAATACGTTTGCTTCTGTTCTCTTTAAGTATTACGCTTGGCTGATGAAATTTCTTCTGTAGCTGAGCAGTCTCAGGTCGCGACGCTTGATAATCCGCTGCCCATCAAAGACTCGGAAAAATCAAAAAAAAAAAAAATTATTATATATATATATAAATCGATTGCGTGAACAGGATTAGCCTGGTTTCATTGGGCCACTTGAGGGCAGCGCGCTGCCACAACGCCCATTAAAAAACAAAAAAAAAAAAACTTACTGCAATGTTGAGTACTGAAATTCCATTAAATCCATCAAATACGTTTGCAAATATGTGAAAAAAGGGAGCGACATGGCGGTATTTGGCATCGTTGAATCGAATCCAAACGACGAGGTAACGATATTTCAACTAAGACGTTACGAGAGTTGTAACGAGGCAATTTGGCGGCTGTTTTCGTTTCCGATTCATGAACGTCACCCGACTGTGGTACATTTGGCAGTACACTTGGAGAATGGCCAGCGTGTCTACTATACGGACGCAAATGCAGCACAAAGAGCAAAACAACCACCAGCTACAACGTTGACAAATTTCTTTTCGACATGCGAAAGCGATCCGTTCGCAAGGACTTTACTATATTCGGAAATGCCAAACTATTATGCATTTAGTGCTGCATCAAAGAGGTTTCAACGCCGGAAAAAAGGTAATGTTGTTGCTGGCTTTACTGATGTCTATTCCACCGATGCTCTCGGACGAATATACACAGGTCATCCACGCCCAGACGAATGCTTCTATCTTCGCTTGCTTTTGGTTAACATCAGAGGCCCTACATCCTTCGATTCCCTGCGTACTGTGGATGGTGTGCTATGTGCCACTTTTCGAGAGGCTTGCCAACGTTTGAATTTGCTTGAAAACGATAAACATTGGGACTCCACTCTCGCCGATGCAACTGGTTTTTCGACAGCGAATCAAATTCGTACATTGTTTGCGATCATCATAGCCGCATGTCATCCATCGAACCCGACCGCATTGTGGGACAAATATCAGGACGAGATGGCTGACAACATTTTACGCAGATTTCGCATGACAACTTTGAATTTCGATCGTCAGATTAATGACGAGATGTGCAACGAAGCGTTAGCTCTGATCGAAGACATGTGCATCCTCATGGGCGGCAGTCTGGTGTCGACATTGGGAATGTCAGCGCCAATCGTTCGATAAGCGATGCATTCAATCGGGAACTGCAACGGGAGCAAGACTATGATCAAGATGAGCTGGCCGAAAAAGTCCGAACAAATGTGCAGCTGTTGAACGCAGAGCAGAAGAACGTGTACGATAACCCTGATGAAGGTTGTTGACGATGGAACGGGAGGCATTTTCTTTCTCGATGCTTCCGGTGGGAGAGGAAAAACATTCGTCATTTCTTTGATTCTGGCTACAATTTGGGCAAGATCTCAAATTGCGTTGGCTGTTGCTTCCTCTGGCATTGCTGCCACATTGTTGGAAAGCGGTCGAACTGCACATTCGGCTTTAAAACTGCCGATGAATCTACTCACGGTAGACAAGCCAACGTGCACAATAACCAAGAATTCAGCGCCAGCGAAATTGATGCGAGAATGCAAAATCATCATTAGGGATGAATGCACGATGTCGCTTAAATGAGCTTTTGAGGAAGCTGACCGATCGATGAAGGATTTACGAGGGGATTAGAGTCAATTTTGTGGGGCTATGATATTGCTCTCCGGAGATTTTCGCCAAATGCTACCTGTCATCCCGAAATCTACTGCTGCCGATGAACTTAATGCATGCCTGAAATCGTCGTCTTTGTGGCGGCATGTGAAGAAGTTGAAATTGAGCACGAACATGAAAGTTGCGTTGCAGAACGACTCATCGGCTCTTGAATTCTCGAGACAACTGCTGGCGCTTGGCAATGGCCAAATACCTGTTGATGTTGCCACTGGATTAATATCGTTCCTGGCAAATTTTTGCGAGTTCACATCGTCGAAAGAAGAACTCATCACCAAAGTGTTCCTCGGCATTACACAAAATTATAAAAATCTCGATTTAATTAGTGAACGGGCAATACTTGCAGCGAAGAATAAGGACGTCGATAGCTTCAATTTGATTATTCAAAGTCAAATAGCTGGAGAACTGCATTCGTACAAATCCGTTGACAGCGTGCCCGACGAGGATGAAACGACACCCCCAGCGGGTAAGGGGGTAAGAATATACCCGCGGTAGGTATGCCTGTCGTAAGAGCCGACTAAATTACCAGATTCAAGGGGTGTGTAGCGCAACCCTTCAGGTTGGCAGCGCAATATATAGCTTCTCCAAACCTAATTGTCAACCTCACCTATCCGCGGCGAATTCTGTTTCACTAACAGAGGAGGCTCTGGCGACCCCAAGCTCCTCAAGGAACTTGGGGGTGGGGAGGGAGGGGATGGCCTGAAGGTTTAATGTGGCCACATAAATCGTTCCCGAGATGGTCGGGCTAGCACCTTAATGGTGCTGTGGAACCGGAGCGTACCGGATCTGTATCCGGCAAAGGACCACCACATCGATAGCACTCCCCAAAGCCTTCGGGGAGCAACCTTATCGCTACAACAACAACAAAAACAACAGGATGAAACGACAAACTATCCGACAGAATTTTTGAACTCGCTTGATGTGTCAGGAACTCCGCCGCATAATTTATATTTGAAAGAGGGATCGATCATAATCATGTTGCGGAATCTGAATCATCCGAAATTGTGCAACGTACGCGGTTGTCCGTCAAGATACTGACGAACAATGTGATTCAACCTACGATCATCAAGGGCAAATTCAAGGGAGAGGAAGTCCTTATCCCATGAATTCCGATTATTCCATCTGATCTTCCATTCCCATTCAAGCGGACTCAGTTTCCCGTTCGATTGGCTTTTGCGATGACAATCAATAAATCGCAAGGCCAATCGTTGGAAGTCTGTGGGATTGATCTCGAATTTCCCTGTTTTTCGCACGGTCAGCTGTACGTTGCCTGTTCGCCTGTTGGGAAACCGTCTTCATTGTTTGTTTTTGCGCCGGAAAACAAAACAAAAAACATTGTTCATCATATGGCTCTCTGCTGATTTCGATTCCGTTCAAATAAATAACATTGAAATTTGAACTATTTGTGTTTCATTATCCTTGAAGTTTATCTGAAGGCGTTAAATTGGGGGTGCCACGCCTCTTTTCTAAATGAAAGGAAAAGGGAAAGAAAAAGGGAAAGAGAAAGGGAAATGAATAGGAAGGGGAAAGAGACAAATGCTTCCGTTTTCAGGAAAAGTTTGTAAAGCACTGGAAGAAATATTACCGGGCAGGATAACATCTGCCGGGCCAGATAGTATATAATAAAAGCTAATTTTTAACAAAGTGTTTTCTTTAATTTAATTTTAAATGTATGAGTTTAACTATATAAGAAAGTTCTAGCTGAGCTAAAAACATAGGAAGTGCTATTCATCCGGGTTCTGATAGGAATTCTCTTTTAGCCGGTGTATCATCTTTCATTCGGATAACATACCATAGCCAGCTATTCTGTTGCCTGCGTAAGGCTCGCACAGCCCATCATTAAATCATTTTCGGCATTGGCCGTGGCATACGCGTAAAGGTTCTTAAACCATTCGAAGAACTTTTCTCTCGAACACTCCCAGAGCCGCCTCATCAGACGTTGCCAGTTCTTCGTCATATATGAAGACGGGTATGATATGTGAATTTTAGAGCATGATCTTCGTTAGTCCTATGACTATAATTTTTAATTGCCTGCTTACTAAAATGTATTACTTATTGGAAAAAGTAATTCTCCGCTAGACGGGCTGAGACAAATAGAAGTATTTTACTATTTCAAAACTTTGGCTGCCAAAAGTGGTGTGGTTTCTAAGATGCAAATGCACTGACTTTTTGCTTGATGGCAGCAGGTATCAGTTTCTCTTTATCATTAAATTAAAGAATTAGCACGATAGTGGAGCAACCTGTTTGAAACCTCATTTAGTCTCGAATGGCTTCTAGAGGTCCTTCCAAATTCTGACTGAGCCGATGGTGTTGATCCATGTCGGTTTGCACAGCCGTATAAGTTTTGTGGGCGAATAAAATTTTGGCATAGCAGCATATAGGCAGGTCTTTTCGTGCTGTGATTGTTGTTGCAACAGTGCTTCGCCCTATCTAATATATTCGACAACTCGCTAATTCTTATCAATATCCGCTCACGGTATTCCGAGGAGACAGCAGTGTTGGACAATAGAGAAAAGGGTGTTGGAGGATTCGTTCCCGAGATTGGTCCGGAACGTACCGGATCTGCATCCGGCAAAGGACTATCAACTCCACAACACTCCCCAAGGCCTTTGGCGAGTGTTCTTATCGCTGCAACAACAACAACAGGTGTCTGTTCAACATGACATTTGAAAAGATTGCTGGTGTCATGTGAGGACAAATACAAGCGGGACAAACTTTGGGTATGTCAGGGTTGATTGTGGATAAAAAAACTAATGGAAGGTGCGATAACCTCTGAAGAGATTTTAGGCCAAGCTTTTCTTCCAATTTGCGCTGTGCTCCTTTTAATTTTTCCGACAAATTGGCCGGACCGGACTTATATATTTTACACCGACTCCAAACGGCATCTGCAAGGCAGATGATTTTTCACTGAGAAGCTTTTTCATGGCAGAAATACACTCGGAATGTTTGCCAAATGTTAGAAAGACTAGTTTCTAATTGAAAAACAAGGAGGAACAAAGGACGGGACTGTCTTCGGCTGTGCCGAAGACTTCATAGCTTTCATGAATGGGGCTGAACAATAATCTTATCCCGTTCGTAATCTCCAAGTAATCGGATGCATAAGATAAGAAGTATATAGTGAACAGATGTACATACCTAAACGATTTTTAAGATAAACATAAAATAAAATATGGCAAAAAACATCGGTTGTATGGGATATATATTATATATAGCTCCGATCGAAACGACATGAAATCTTCTATGATATATTAGAATATATATCACCAAGCTTCACGTTTTTATATTGGAAACTAAGGGAGATATGGCCAAAACTCTTTCTATCTGAATGATCGGTTGTATGGCATAGGTATATACTATATACATATAGCTCCAATCGAAGTGATTTTTTCAGGAAATCTTCTATGATACATTAGAATAATTATCACCAGGTTTAACGTTTTTATATTGGAAATTAAGGGAGAAATGGCTAAAAATCTTTCTATCTGAACGATCGGTTTTATGGGATATATATTATATATAGCTCCGATCGAAATTAATTTTTCATGAAATCTTCTATGATATATTAGAAAAAATATCACCAAGCTTAACGTTTTATATTGGAAATTAAGGGAGAAATCGCCAAAAACCTTTCTATCTGAACGATCGGTTGTATGGGATATATACTATATATAGCTCCGATCAAAGTGATTTTTTCAGGATATATTCTATGATATATTAGAATATATATCACCGAGTTTCACGTTTATACTTTCTAAATTGCGGCAGGAATGAACAAAATCGTCTTATCTGAACGATCGGTTGTATGGGAGATATATGTTATAGTGGTCCGATCTTACCGGACCCGACAAATGTCTAATATAATTCAAAAATACATCCTTGTGCCAAACTTCATTGAGATATCTCAAAATTTGAGGGACTAGTTTGCGTTCAAACAGACAGACGGACGGACAGACGGGCACATGGCTATATCAACTCAGTTCGTCGCCCTGATCAATTCGGTATACTTAATGGTGAGTCTATCTTCTATATTTCTCAACGTTACAAACATCGGACCAAAGTTAATATACCATTTAATGTTCATGAAAGTTATAAAAACTTGTTTCTGCATTTTGGAGTTTGTTTTACCAGGGAATCGAGCCTTCGCACCTTCGGGGAGGGTCTTTTTCGCTAGAACAACAGCAACGCCTTTTGTGGATATCTTTGAGGTCTTTTCATGCTCTTTTCCTTTAGACTGCTGAATTCAAATGCCAGATTTCTTCAAAATATTTACGGAGATGACCTATTAAGTTTCTGGGTGGCGGGGCCTCTATTGGAATGCTCAGCTTTCTGGGTATTCGCGGCCTTGTTGTTTTTTAACCTGGTTTATTGCTATTCTCAATTCGTCACGGTTGGGGGAAAGTTGATTCCATCATCATCGTTGGCTCCATTTAGTAGGGAAAAGAAGTGTTCCGGTTAACAAACAACTGCCTTACAACAACTAGGCATAAACAGTAGTAGCCTGAATTCATTGGACCACTTGAGGGCATTGCGCTTTCACAACGTCCGTAGTATACATGAGTGGTTTCATGACATGCAATACTCTGATGAACACTGCTTTAATATCGAGACCACTGAACAGAAGGGTTTTGGTTCTTGGGAAAGAATGCAATACAGGTTGCTTGTACAGGTGGCTTGTAGCCAGTAACCCAAACTTGTATATATATATATAATTATAAATGGGAAAGTTTAGATGTTTGGATGTTTGGATGTTAAGATGTTTGGATGTTTGGATGTTTGGATGTTTGGATGTTTGTCCAGACGTTTGTCTTTGTGACTCAATAACGCAAGAACGGCTGGACCGATTTGGGTGAAATTTTGCACACATATAGCCAATAGTCTAGAAGGATCTACTAGCTATATATTTTTCAAACGGGGCGTGGTCCCCGCCCCCCCTTTTATCGCCCCCTCTGGTGTAAAATCTATAAATTGTTAAAATTCAATATGAATTTTCTCCTAAATCAATAGTTTTTGGTATCTGGTACATACAGAACGAGATCTAGACAATTTTGGAGGAACGATCAGTGGTCCTCTCCTCTACTCCCGCCATCCGCCCCCCATCAATTGTTTTTATTAGCACGCTTTTATTAGCTTTATCTGTATGTTTCTATGTAACTTTTTATTCGCTCCAATGCGCCTGCTGCCTTATTAACATGGTTTTATAATTAGCTTCACCTTATTTGTAATCCCGTAAGGGTCATATCGAGACCCTCCGGGATCATTTCTGGATGGTTTTCGGGATTGGTCCGGGATTACGCCGGGGTAATTTCGGGACTTTTTCGGGACTATTTCGGGATCATTTTGGGACCCTTCCGGGATCATTTCTGTATAGTTTTCGGGATCCGTCCGGGATCCCGTCGGGGTTATTTTGGGACATTTTCGGGACTATTCCGGAATCATTTCGGGACTATTTCGCGATCATTTGGGGACCCTTCCGGCATCATTTCTGGATGGTTTTCGGGATCCGTCCTGGATCCGGTCGGGCTCATTTTGGGACTTTTGCGGGATAATTTGGGGTCTCTCCCGGCATCATTTCTGAATGGTTTTCGGGATCCGTCCGGGATCCTGTCGGGGTCATTTTGGGACTTTTGCGGGATCATTTGGGGTCTCTTCCGGCATCATTTCTGGATGGTTTTCGGGATCCGTCCGGGATCCTGTCGGGGTTATTTTGGGACTTTTGCGGGATCATTTTGAGCCCAAATGATCCCGCAAAAGTCCCAAAATAACCCCGACAGGATCCCGGACGGATCCCGAAAACCATCCAGAAATGATGCCGGAACGGACCCCAAATGGTCCTGTATTAGTCGAGAAAAAGTTCCGAAATGACCCCGACGGAATCCCGGATGGATCCCGAAAACCATCTAGAAATGATGCCGGAAGGTACCCCAAATGATGACGTAATAGTCCCGAAATGACATCGACGGGATCCCGGACGGATCCCGAAAACCATCCAGAAATGATGCCGGAAGAGAGCCCAAATGATCCCGCAAAAGTCCCAAAATAACCCCGACAGGATCCCGGACGGATCCCGAAAACCATCCAGAAATGATGCCGGAACGGACCCCAAATGGTCCCGAAATGACACCGACGGGATCCCGGACGGATCCCGAAAACCATCCAGAAATGATGCCGGAATGCACCCCAAATGGTCCCGAAATGACACCGACGGGATCCCGGACGGATCCCGAAAACCATCCAGAAATGATGCCGGAAGAGACCCCAAATGATCCCGCAAAAGTCCCAAAATGACCCCGACAGGATCCCGGACGGATCCCGAAAACCATCCAGAAATGATGCCGGAAGATACCTCTAATGATCCCGAAATAGCACCGAAATTGTCCCGACGGGATCCCGGACGGATCCCTAAAACCATCCAGGAATGATTACGGAAAGGACCCAAACTGACCCCGAAAAAGTCCCGTAATGATCCCGGAAACCATCAAGAATTTATCTCTCGAAGGTACGCAAATGATCCCGAAAGTACCCCGACGGGATCCCGGACGGATCCCGAAAACCATCCAGAAATGATGCCGGAAGGGTCCCCAAATGATCGCGAAATAGTCCCGAAATGATTCCGGAATAGTCCCGAAAATGTCCCAAAATAACCCCGACGGGATCCCGGACGGATCCCGAAAACTATACAGAAATGATCCCGGAAGGGTCCCAAAATGATCCCGAAATAGTCCCGAAAAAGTCCCGAAATTACCCCGGCGTAATCCCGGACCAATCCCGAAAACCATCCAGAAATGATCCCGGAGGGTCTCGATATGACCCTTACGGGATTACAAATAAGGTGAAGCTAATTATAAAACCATGTTAATAAGGCAGCAGGCGCATTGGAGCGAATAAAAAGTTACATAGAAACATACAGATAAAGCTAATAAAAGCGTGCTAATAAAAACAATTGATGGGGGGCGGATGGCGGGAGTAGAGGAGAGGACCACTGATCGTTCCTCCAAAATTGTCTAGATCTCGTTCTGTATGTACCAGATACCAAAACCTATTGATTTAGGAGAAAATTCATATTGAATTTTAACAATTTATAGATTTTACACCAGAGGGGGCGATAAAAGGGGGGCGGGGACCACGCCCCGTTTGAAAAATATATAGCTAGTAGATCCTTCTAGACTATTGGCTATATGTGTGCAAAATTTCACCCAAATCGGTCCAGCCGTTCTTGCGTTATTGAGTCACAAAGACAAACGTCTGGACAAACATCCAAACATCCAAACATCCAAACATCCCAACATCTTAACATCCAAACATCCAAACATCTAAACTTTCCCATTTATAATTATATATATATATACAAGTTTGGGTTACTGGCTACAAGCCACCTGTACAAGCAACCTGTATTGCGTTCCTTCCCAAGAACCAAAACCCTTCTGTTCAGTGGTCTCGATATTAAAGCAGTGTTCATCAGAGTATTGCATGTCATGAAACCACTCATGTATACTACGGACGTTGTGAAAGCGCAATGCCCTCAAGTGGTCCAATGAATTCAGGCTACTACTGTTTATGCCTAGTTGTTGTAAGGCAGTTGTTTGTTAACCGGAACACTTCTTTTCCCTACTAAATGGAGCCAACGATGATGATGGAATCAACTTTCCCCCAACCGTGACGAATTGAGAATAGCAATAAACCAGGTTAAAAAACAACAAGGCCGCGAATACCCAGAAAGCTGAGCATTCCAATAGAGGCCCCGCCACCCAGAAACTTAATAGGTCATCTCCGTAAATATTTTGAAGAAATCTGGCATTTGAATTCAGCAGTCTAAAGGAAAAGAGCATGAAAAGACCTCAAAGATATCCACAAAAGGCGTTGCTGTTGTTCTAGCGAAAAAGACCCTCCCCGAAGGTGCGAAGGCTCGATTCCCTGGTAAAACAAACTCCAAAATGCAGAAACAAGTTTTTATAACTTTCATGAACATTAAATGGTATATTAACTTTGGTCCGATGTTTGTAACGTTGAGAAATATAGAAGATAGACTCACCATTAAGTATACCGAATTGATCAGGGCGACGAACTGAGTTGATATAGCCATGTGCCCGTCTGTCCGTCCGTCTGTCTGTTTGAACGCAAACTAGTCCCTCAAATTTTGAGATATCTCAATGAAGTTTGGCACAAGGATGTATTTTTGAATTATATTAGACATTTGTCGGGTCCGGTAATATCGGACCACTATAACATATATCTCCCATACAACCGATCGTTCAGATAAGACGATTTTGGTCATTCCTGCCGCAATTTAGAAAGTATAAACGTGAAACTCGGTGATATATATTCTAATATATCATAGAATATATCCTGAAAAAATCACTTTGATCGGAGCTATATATAGTATATATCCCATACAACCGATCGTTCAGATAGAAAGGTTTTTGGCGATTTCTCCCTTAATTTCCAATATAAAACGTTAAGCTTGGTGATATTTTTTCTAATATATCATAGAAGATTTCATGAAAAATTAATTTCGATCGGAGCTATATATAATATATATCCCATAAAACCGATCGTTCAGATAGAAAGATTTTTAGCCATTTCTCCCTTAATTTCCAATATAAAAACGTTAAACCTGGTGATAATTATTCTAATGTATCATAGAAGATTTCCTGAAAAAATCACTTCGATTGGAGCTATATGTATATAGTATATACCTATGCCATACAACCGATCATTCAGATAGAAAGAGTTTTGGCCATATCTCCCTTAGTTTCCAATATAAAAACGTGAAGCTTGGTGATATATATTCTAATATATCATAGAAGATTTCATGTCGTTTCGATCGGAGCTATATATAATATATATCCCATACAACCGATGTTTTTTGCCATATTTTATTTTATGTTTATCTTAAAAATCGTTTAGGTATGTACATCTGTTCACTATATACTTCTTATCTTATGCATCCGATTACTTGGAGATTACGAACGGGATAAGATTATTGTTCAGCCCCATTCATGAAAGCTATGAAGTCTTCGGCACAGCCGAAGACAGTCCCGTCCTTTGTTCCTCCTTGTTTTTCAATTAGAAACTAGTCTTTCTAACATTTGGCAAACATTCCGAGTGTATTTCTGCGATGAAAAAGCTTCTCAGTGAAAAATCATCTGCCTTGCAGATGCCGTTTGGAGTCGGTGTAAAATATATAAGTCCGGTCCGGCCAATTTGTCGGAAAAATTAAAAGGAGCACAGCGCAAATTGGAAGAAAAGCTTGGCCTAAAATCTCTTCAGAGGTTATCGCACCTTCCATTAGTTTTTTTATCCACAATCAACCCTGACATACCCAAAGTTTGTCCCGCTTGTATTTGTCCTCACATGACACCAGCAATCTTTTCAAATGTCATGTTGAACAGACACCTGTTGTTGTTGTTGCAGCGATAAGAACACTCGCCAAAGGCCTTGGGGAGTGTTGTGGAGTTGATAGTCCTTTGCCGGATGCAGATCCGGTACGTTCCGGACCAATCTCGGGAACGAATCCTCCAACACCCTTTTCTCTATTGTCCAACACTGCTGTCTCCTCGGAATACCGTGAGCGGATATTGATAAGAATTAGCGAGTTGTCGAATATATTAGATCGGGCGAAGCACTGTTGCAACAACAATCACAGCACGAAAAGACCTGCCTATATGCTGCTATGCCAAAATTTTATTCGCCCACAAAACTTATACGGCTGTGCAAACCGACATGGATCAACACCATCGGCTCAGTCAGAATTTGGAAGGACCTCTAGAAGCCATTCGAGACTAAATGAGGTTTCAAACAGGTCTCTTCCGGCATCATTTCTGGATGGTTTACGGGATCCGTCCGGGATCCTGTCGGGGTCTTTTTGGGACTTTTGCGGGATCATTTGGGGTCTCTTCCGGCATCATTTCTGGATGGTTTACGGGATCCGTCCGGGATCCTGTCGGGGTCATTTTGGGCCTTTTGCGGGATCATTTGGGGTCTCTTCCGGCATCATTTCTGGATGGTTTACGGGATCCGTCCGGGACCCTGTCGGGGTCATTTTGGGACTTTAGCGGGATCATTTGGGGTCTCCTCCGGCATCATTTCTGGATGGCTTACGGGATCCGTCCGGGATCCTGTCGGGGTCATTTTGGGACTTTTGCGAGATCATTTGGGGTCTCTCCCGGCATCATTTCTGGATGGTTTTCGGGATCCGTCCGGGATCCTTTCGGGGTCATTTTGGGACTTTTGCGGGATCATTTGGGGTCTCTTCCGACATCATTTCTGGATGGTTTGCGGGATCCGTCCGGGATCCTGTCGGGGTCATTTTGGGACTTTTGCGGGATCATTTGGGGTCTCTTCCGGCATCATTTCTGGATGGTTTACGGGATCCGTCCGGGACCCTGTCGGGGTCATTTTGGGACTTTATCGGGATAATTTGGGGTCTCCTCCGGAATCATTTCTGGATGGTTTTCGGGATCCGTCCGGGATCCCGTCGATGTCATTTCGGGACTATTACGGCATCATTTGTGGTACCTTCCGGCATCATTTCTAGATGGTTTTCGGGATCCATCCGGGATTCCGTCGGGGTCATTTCGGAACTTTTTCTCGACTAATACAGGATCATTTGGGGAACCTTTCGGCATCATTTCTGGATGGTTTACGGGATCCGTCCGGGATCCCGTCGGCGTCATTTTGGGACTTTTGCGGGATCATTTGGGGTCTCTTCCGGCATCATTTCTGGATGGTTTACGGGATCCGTCCGGGATCCTGTCGGGGTCATTTTGGGACTTTTGCGGGATCATTTGGGGTCTCTTCCAGCATCATTTCTGGATGGTGTTCGGGATCCGTCCGGGATCCTTTCGGGGTCATTTTGAGACTTTTGCGGGATCATTTGGGGTCTCCTCCGGCATCATTTCTGGATGGTTTACGGGATCCGTCCGGGATCCTGTCGGGGTCATTTTGGGACTTTTGCGGGATCATTTGGGGTCTCTTCCGGCATCATTTCTGGATGGTTTACGGGATCCGTCCGGGATCCTGTCGGGGTCATTTTGGGACTTTTGCGGGATCATTTGGGGTCTCTTCCGGCATCATTTCTGGATGGTTTACGGGATCCGTCCGGGATCCTGTCGGGGTCATTTTGGGACTTTTGCGGGATCATTTGGGGTCTCTTCCGGCATCATTTCTGGATGGTTTACGGGATCCGTCCGGGACCCTGTCGGGGTCATTTTGGGACTTTAGCGGGATCATTTGGGGTCTCCTCCGGCATCATTTCTGGATGGCTTACGGGATCCGTCCGGGATCCTGTCGGGGTCATTTTGGGACTTTTGCGGGATAATTTGGGGTCTCTCCCGGCATCATTTCTGAATGGTTTTCGGGATCCGTCCGGGATCCTGTCGGGGTCATTTTGGGACTTTTGCGGGATCATTTGGGGTCTCTTCCGACATCATTTCTGGATGGTTTGCAGGATCCGTCCGGGATCCTGTCGGGGTCATTTTGGGAATTTGGGGGAACATTTGGGGTCTCTTCCGGCATCATTTCTGGATGGTTTACGGGATCCGTCCGGGACCCTGTCGGGGTCATTTTGGGACTTTAGCGGGATCATTTGGGGTCTCCTCCGGCATCATTTCTGGATGGTTTTCGGGATCCGTCCGGGATCCCGTCGATGTCATTTCGGGACTATTTCGGCATCATTTGGGGTACCTTCCGGTATCAATTCTAGATGGTTTTCGGGATCCGTCCGGGATCCCGTCGGAGTCATTTCGGAATTTTTTCTCCACTAATACAGGATCATTTGGGGACCCTATCGGCATCATTTCTGGATGGTTTTCGGAATCCGTCCGCGATCCCGTCAGGGTCATTTCGGGACTATTTCGGGATAATTTGGGGTACCTGCCGGCATCATTTCTGGATGGTTTTCGGTATCCGTCCGGGATCCCGTCGGTGTCATTTTGGGACCATTTGGGGTCCATTCCGGCATCATTTCTGGATGGTTTTCGGGATCCGTCCGGGATCCTGTCGGGCTCATTTTGGGACTTTTGCGGGATCATTTGGGGTCTCTCCCGGCATCATTTCTGGATGGTTTTCGGGATCCGTCCGGGATCCTGTCGGGGTCATTTTGGGACTTTTGCGGGATCATTTGGGGTCTCTTCCGGCATCATTTCTGGATGGTTTACGAGATCCGTCCGGGATCCTGTCGGGGTCATTTTGGGACTTTTGCGAGATCATTTGGGGTCTCTTCCGGCATCATTTCTGTATGGTTTTCGGGATCCGTCCGGGACCCTGTCGGGGTCATTTTGGGACTTTAGCGGGATCATTTGGGGTCTCCTCCGGCATCATTTCTGGATGGCTTACGGGATCCGTCCGGGATCCTGTCGGGGTCATTTTGGGTCTTTTGCGGGATCATTTGGGGTCTCTCCCGGCATCATTTCTGGATGGTTTTCGGGATCCGTCCGGGATCCTGTCGGGGTCATTTTGGGACTTTTGGGGGATCATTTGGGGTCTCTTCGGGCATCATTTCTGGATGGTTTACAGGATCCGTCCGGGATCCTGTCGGGGTCATTTTGAGACTTTTGCGGGATCATTTGGGGTCTCTTCCGGCATCATTTCTGTATGGTTTTCGGGATCCGTCCGGGATCCTGTTGGGGTCATTTTGGGACTTTTGCGGGATCATTTGGGGTCTCTTCCGGCATCATTTCTGGATGGTTTTCGGGATCCGTCCGGGATCCCGTCGGTGTCATTTCGGGACCATTTGGGGTCCGTTCCGGCATCATTTCTGGATGGTTTTCGGGATCCGTCCGGGATCCTGTCGGGGTTATTTTGGGACTTTTGCGGGATCATTTGGGCTCTCTTCCGGCATCATTTCTGGATGGTTTTCGGGATCCGTCCGGGATCCCGTCGATGTCATTTCGGGACTATTACGTCATCATTTGGGGTACCTTCCGGCATCATTTCTAGATGGTTTTCGGGATCCATCCGGGATTCCGTCGGGGTCATTTCGGAACTTTTTCTCGACTAATACAGGAGCATTTGGGGAACCTTTCGGCATCATTTCTGGATGGTTTACGGGATCCGTCCGGGATCCCGTCGGCGTCATTTTGGGACTTTTGCGGGATCATTTGGGGTCTCTTCCGGCATCATTTCTGGATGGTTTACGGGATCCGTCCGGGTTCCTGTCGGGGTCATTTTGGGACTTTTGCGGGATCATTTGGGGTCTCTTCCAGCATCATTTCTGGATGGTGTTCGGGATCCGTCCGGGATCCTGTCGGGGTCATTTTGAGACTTTTGCGGGATCATTTGGGGTCTCCTCCGGCATCATTTCTGGATGGTTTACGGGATCCGTCCGGGATCCTGTCGGGGTCATTTTGGGACTTTTGCGGGATCATTTGGGGTCTCTTCAGGCATCATTTCTGGATGGTTTACGGGATCCGTCCGGGATCCTGTCGGGGTCTTTTTGGGACTTTTGCGGGATCATTTGGGGTCTCTTCCGGCATCATTACTGAATGGTTTACGGGATCCGTCCGGGATCCTGTCGGGGTCATTTTGGGACTTTTGCGGGATCATTTGGGGTCTCTTCCGGCATCATTTCTGGATGGTTTACGGGATCCGTCCGGGACCCTGTCGGGGTCATTTTGGGACTTTAGCGGGATCATTTGGGGTCTCCTCCGGCATCATTTCTGGATGGCTTACGGTATCCGTCCGGGATCCTGTCGGGGTCATTTTGGGACTTTTGCGGGATCATTTGGGGTCTCTCCCGGCATAATTTCTGGATGGTTTTCGGGATCCGTCCGGGATCCTGTCGGGGTCATTTTGGGACTTTTGCGGGATCATTTGGGGTCTCTTCCGACATCATTTCTGGATGGTTTGCGGGATCCGTCCGGGATCCAGTCGGGGTCATTTTGGGACTTTTGCGGGATCATTTGGGGTCTCTTCCGGCATCATTTCTGGATGGTTTACGGGATCCGTCCGGGACCCTGTCGGGGTCATTTTGGGACTTTATCGGGATCATTTGGGGTCTCCTCCGGCATCATTTCTGGATGGTTTTCGGGATCCGTCCGGGATCCCGTCGATGTAATTTCGGGACTATTACGGCATCATTTGTGGTACCTTCCGGCATCATTTCTAGATGGTTTTCGGGATCCATCCGGGATTCCGTCGGGGTCATTTTGGGACTTTTGCGGGATCATTTGGGGTCTCTTTCGGCATCATTTCTGGATGGTTTACGGGATCCGTCCGGGATCCCGTCGGCGTCATTTTGGGACTTTTGCGGGATCATTTGGGGTCTCTTCCGGCATCATTTCTGGATGGTTTACGGGATCCGTCCGGGATCCTGTCGGGGTCATTTTGGGACTTTTGCGGGATCATTTGGGGTCTCTTCCAGCATCATTTCTGGATGGTGTTCGGGATCCGTCCGGGATCCTTTCGGGGTCATTTTGAGACTTTTGCGGGATCATTTGGGGTCTCCTCCGGCATCATTTCTGGATGGTTTACGGGATCCGTCCGGGACCCTGTCGGGGTCATTTTGGGACTTTAGCGGGATCATTTGGGGTCTCCTTCGGCATCATTTCTGGATGGTTTTCGGGATCCGTCCGGGATCCCGTCGATGTCATTTCGGGACTATTTCGGCATCATTTGGGGTACCTTCCGGTATCAATTCTAGATGGTTTTCGGGATCCATCCGGGATTCCGTCGGGGTCATTTTGGGACTTTTGCGGGATCATTTGGGGTCTCTTTCGGCATCATTTCTGGATGGTTTACGGGATCCGTCCGGGATCCCGTCGGCGTCATTTTGGGACTTTTGCGGGATCATTTGGGGTCTCTTCCGGCATCATTTCTGGATGGTTTACGGGATCCGTTGGGATCCTGTCGAGGTCATTTTGGGACTTTTGCGGGATCATTTGGGGTCTCTTCCGGCATCATTTCTGGATGGTTTACGGGATCCGTCCGGGATCCTGTCGGGGTCATTTTGGGACTTTTGCGGGATAATTTGGGGTCTCTTCCGGCATCATTTCTGGATGGTTTACGGGATCCGTCCGGGACCCTGTCGGGGTCATTTTGGGACTTTAGCGGGATCATTTGGGGTCTCCTCCGGCATCATTTCTGGATGGCTTACGGGATCCGTCCGGGATCCTGTCGGGGTAATTTTGGGACTTTTGCGGGATCATTTGGGGTCTCTCCCGGCATCATTTCTGAATGGTTTTCGGGATCCGTCCGGGATCCTGTCGGGGTCATTTTGGGACTTTTGCGGGATCATTTGGGGTCTCTTCCGACATCATTTCTGGATGGTTTGCAGGATCCGTCCGGGATCCTGTCGGGGTCATTTTGGGACTTTTGCGGGATCATTTGGGGTCTCTTCCGGCATCATTTCTGGATGGTTTACGGGATCCGTCCGGGACCCTGTCGGGGTCATTTTGGGACTTTAGCGGGATCATTTGGGGTCTCCTTCGGCATCATTTCTGGATGGTTTTCGGGATCCATCCGGGATCCCGTCGATGTCATTTCGGGACTATTTCGGCATCATTTGGGGTACCTTCCGGTATCAATTCTAGATGGTTTTCGGGATCCGTCCGGGATCCCGTCGGAGTCATTTCGGAATTTTTTCTCCACTAATACAGGATCATTTGGGGACCCTATCGGCATCATTTCTGGATGGTTTTCGGAATCCGTCCGCGATCCCGTCAGGGTCATTTCGGGACTATTTCGGGATAATTTGGGGTACCTGCCGGCATCATTTCTGGATGGTTTTCGGTATCCGTCCGGGATCCCGTCGGTGTCATTTTGGGACCATTTGGGGTCCATTCCGGCATCATTTCTGGATGGTTTTCGGGATCCGTCCGGGATCCGGTCGGGCTCATTTTGGGACTTTTGCGGGATCATTTGGGGTCTCTCCCGGCATCATTTCTGGATGGGTTTCGGGATCCGTCCGGGATCCTGTCGGGGTCATTTTGGGACTTTTGCGGGATCATTTGGGGTCTCTTCCGGCATCATTTCTGGATGGTTTACGAGATCCGTCCGGGATCCTGTCGGGGTAATTTTGGGACTTTTGCGAGATCATTTGGGGTCTCTTCCGGCATCATTTCTCTATGGTTTTCGGGATCCGTCCGGGACCCTGTCGGGGTAATTTTGGGACTTTAGCGGGATCATTTGGGGTCTCCTCCGGCATCATTTCTGGATGGCTTACGGGATCCGTCCGGGATCCTGTCGGGGTCATTTTGGGTCTTTTGCGGGATCATTTGGGGTCTCTCCCGGCATCATTTCTGGATGGTTTTCGGGATACGTCCGGGATCCTGTCGGGGTCATTTTGGGACTTTTGGGGGATCATTTGGGGTCTCTTCGGGCATCATTTCTGGATGGTTTACAGGATCCGTCCGGGATCCTGTCGGGGTCATTTTGAGACTTTTGCGGGATCATTTGGGGTCTCTTCCGGCATCATTTCTGGATGGTTTACAGGATCCGTCCGGGATCCTGTCGGGGTCATTTTGAGACTTTTGCGGGATCATTTGGGGTCTCTTCCGGCATCATTTCTAGATGGTTTTCGGGATCCGTCCGGGATCACGTCGGAGTCATTTCGGAACTTTTTCTCGACTAATACAGGATCATTTGGGGACCCTTTCGGCATCATTTCTGGATAGTTTTAGGGATCTGTTCGGGATCCCGACGGGGTCATATCGGGACCATTTGGGGTACCTACCAGCATCATTTCTGGATGGTTTACGGGATCCGTCCGGGATCCTGTCGGGGTCATTTTGGGACTTTAGCGGGATCATTTGGGGTCTCCTCCGGCATCATTTCTGGATAGTTTCCGGATCCGTCCGGGATTCCGTCAGCGTAATTTCGGGACTATTAGGGGGTTATTTGGGGACCTTTCCGGCATCATTTCTGGATAGTTTTAGGGATCCGTTCGGGATCCCGACGGGGTCATATCGGGACCATTTGGGGTACCTACCGGCATCATTTCTGGTTGGTTTTCGGGATCCGTCCGGGATCATTTCGGGACTATCTCGGGATCATTTGGGTACCTACCTTCATCATTTCTGGATGATTTTCGGGATCCGTACGGGATCCCGTCGGGGTCATTTCAGGACTGTTTCGGGATCCGCCCGTGATCCCGGCGGGGTAATTTCGGGACTATTTCGGGATCATTTGGGGTACCTAGATGGATAGTTTTCGGGATTCGTCCGGGATCCCGTCTGGATCATTTCAGGACTTTTTCGGGATCATTTGGGGTATCCTCCGGCCACTTTTCTAGATGGTTTTTGGTATCCGTCCGGGATACCGTCAGGGTAATTTCGGGACTATTTGGGGATAACTTCCAGGATAATTTCTTCATAATTTTCGGGATGGGTCTGAGTTTTTCGTGACTTTCGGGACTATTTCGGGATCATTTGCGGAACCTTCAGAGATCAATTCTGGATGGTTTGTGGACTTTTCCGGGATCATTTGGGGATCCCTCCAGAGTCATTTCTGGATGGTTTTCGGGATCCCGTCAGGGTCATTTCGGGCCTTTTTCGCGACTACTATTTCGGAATCATTTTGGGACTCCTCCGGGATAATTTCTGGGCGATTTTCGGGATTTGTCCGTGATCCCGTCAGAGTTTTTTCGGGACTTTTTCGGACTATATCGGGATCATTTGCGGACCGTTCAGGAATCAAATCTGGATGGTTTTCGGGATCCGTCCGGGATCCCGTCAGGGTCATTTCGGGACTTTTCGTGACTACTTCGGGATTATTTTGGGACCCTTCCGGCATCATTTCTGGATAGTTTTCGAGATTTGTCCAGGATCCCGTCGGCATCATTTCGTGACTATTTGGTGTCATTTAGGGACACTTCCGGGATCATTTTAGGTCTCTTCGAAACCGGTAATTCAGCACACATGGCCGTGGATTTACGGCAAATTATTCGTAATTAAAATTCGGTATGTTTTATCTTTAATATATCACAGATTTTTCGTTCTATTTTTAAATGAATCCTGTAACGAACTATTACAACTATAATTAAAATTTTTGTAATATTTTAACCAACTAAATACCCGAAAAAGCAACACTGCTTTTATTTAAAAACTTCTTTTTGGTTTTAGCTAATTGTGGTTTCACTCCTTTGTTCTATGAGTAGTAATTCTTTCACCCCTGTCATATCAATTAATTTAACTTAGAAACAAAATGTATTTTTTTTAATTCGAAAAAAGTGTATTGTACTATTCATGTAAGCGTGCCCATCAGCTCAGTTAGTTCTTTTTTTTTACTGTATTAAAAAATAAAATACATTGACAGAAAAAATTTTTAAACAGACAACTTGATAAACAGGCTAACGTGAATAGCACATATATTTTATTTTCTCCTTGCGGACGGGGCCGCGGGTAAAGGCTAGTATATATATATATAGAAGAACTGCAAATGCAAGAACCAATCCGACTACAGTACAATCCTCTTACTTTTGTGACGAACATGGCAAAAATAACAATAAGGACACATCGTTCATTATGGATGACGATTGGCATAGTAACTGCGACATTGGTTTCTAACTGGTGGGCAAGAACAAACGAATAATTCGTTACTTTCACTGACCAACCGATGATCATATGAACGTACAGAGCTTTCTGAGCAGATGCTGATGAGTCTCGCCCACCTAGCAACGAGAACTTGGAATAAGATTTGAATAAACAAAAAATCGGAATCAGGTCTTTACGTATTACTATCGTTTCATATTTCATATATTTCATATTTCATATCTTTATTAAGTCAAATGGTAACAACCTTACTGACTAGATTACAGGTTAACTTAGTACTAGTTTAACAATTTTAAAGTAAGATTTACTGAGATAAGTAATAGGACTCAATGCGTGCCTTAAACAGAGACCTTGGCATGGCAAAGTCCAGGTCAAGGCTTCTGGATAGGCGATTAAATTCTACAAGACCTCTTATAAGAGGTGCGAAACTGAAGTAATTCGAACGCAGCACTTCAACGCGGAATGTACTGTGAAAGCGGAGAGCTCTGTTAGGGACATTGAAATTCAACTGCCCAAGTAGTTCTGAGCAGTCAATGGCACCGGATATTATGTCAAAAATAAACATTACGTTTTGAACAAGACGTCTAACTTCAAGTGGCAAGACATTGATAAGCATGCATCTTGCATTGTAGGGTGGCAGGGGATTAACAAAGTGCAGAGGTTGAAGAGCAAATCGTATGAACTTGCGCTGAATTCTTTCAATTCTTAAAGAGTGTGAGGAGTATATGGGATTCCAGATGACTGATGCATACTCTAACTTGGAACGCACTAAGGCATTGTATAAGATTTTCCTGGTATATGGGTCCTTGAAATCCTTGGCATATCGTCGCAAGAAAGCTAAGTTGGTATAAGCCTTTGGTATGAGAAAGTTTACATGATTACAAAAAGTAAAAGATGAGTCAAAAATTACGCCAAGATCGCGAAACTCATTAATTGACGCAAGAGTTACATTTGAAATCGAGTACGCGAATGAAACCACATTCGTAGACTTAGTATACGTCATGTGGCAGCATTTACTAATATTGAGTCGCAGATTATTTTGACAGGCCCAATTATTTATAGCATTCAGATCTTCTTGCAGACGCAATGCATCAGAAATACAGGAGATTCTCCGAAAGAGTTTTAAGTCGTCAGCATAAAGCAAATAATTCGAATTGTTTATGCATGAGCCAACATCATTAATAAACATTAAGAACAAAATAGGACCAAGGATGCTACCTTGTGATACACCCGAAGTTGCTGAGAATTCATAAGACTTAGTTCTCTCGATTTCAACAAAAGATATTCTATTTTCCAAATAGGACTTCACCCACGACAGAAAGCTTGAGTGAAAGCCCATGTTTTCAAGTTTCCACAGAAGTAATTTGTGCGAAACTGTGTCAAAAGCCTTGGAAAAATCCGTATATATGGTGTCAACTTGACATCCATCCTTAAACGCAGAGACACAAAACTGAGAGAAAACAGCCAGATTTGTAGTAGTCGAACGTCCCGCAATGAAACCATGCTGACGTGGATCGACTATTTTATTTATAGCGAATGATACTTTGTTTTTAACTACCTTTTCAAAAAGTTTTGAACATGTTGACAGTTTGGATATTGGCCTATAATTCTTTACTTCATTTTTATTGCCTGACTTGAAGATAGGAGTGATAGACACCAGCTTCCAGCGATCAACAAAAACTCCAGACGATAGCGAAATATTGAAAATGTGGCACACAAAGAGAAATACTACACTTCTTAAAAAAAAAAGAGGACAATCCATCAATATCATTTTTGATTGAGGTCTGTAAGGAGGATATACCCAAGATAATATCGGTCTCAGACAAGGACAGAGACCCAAAGTCTAAAGGTTTGGGGCTATCAGTAAGATACCTGTTATCAAAGTTATCGGCCTCAACAACAAACGTAGATTTGAAAAAATCAGCAAAAAGATTTGCCGAATCGACCAAACTGTTGGAGCAAATGTCATTAAATTTGACACAGGTAGGTATATTAGAACAACCTTTCTTTGAACGAACATAGTTCCAAAAAGATTTAGGATTAACTTTCAACTCATCTTCAACTCTAGAAACGTATTTGTTGTACAAAAACTTATCAAGAACATTGAACTGCGTCATATAGGAAGTATACTGATCTTTAAAAACAGTATCGCTGGTATCCTTGTATAATTTAAAGTACTTATTTCTTTGATTTTTCAACTTTTTCAACCTAGTATTGTACCAGGGTAGTTTCGTGCGAATGTTTTTAATTTTTCTACAATGCATTTGTGAAACCAGGATAACAGATAGCATCAGCAAGGCGCTGCAGGTATTGACCGCCGTAAGAGTACGTATACCTATGATATCCATGATGTAAATAGAAAGGTGACGATAGTTGACCGCTTTTCACTGAGCTACATTGAGCTGGCCGCAATAGATAAACCAAGGTGGCTATGTTCTTCAAGCGGAAAATAAAGTAAAACAAGTAAGGAAGGTTAAGTTCGGGTGTAACCGAACATTACATACTCAGTTGAGAGCTATGGTGACAACATAAGGGAAAATAACCATGTAGGAAAATGAACCGAGGGAAACCCTGGAATGTGTTTGTATGACATGTGTATCAAATGAAAGGCATTAAAGAGTATTTTATGAGGGAGTGGGCCATAGTTCTATAGGTGGACGCCATTTAGGGATATAGCCATAAAGGTGGATCAGGGTTGACTCTAGAATGCGTTAGTACGATATGGGTATCAAATGAAAGGTGTTAATGAGTATTTTAAGAGGGCGTGGCCTTAGTTCTATATGTGGACGCCTTTTCGAGATATCGCCATAAAGGTGGACCAGGGGTGACTCTAGAATTTGTTTGTACTATATGGGTATCAAATGAAAGGTGTTAATGAGTATTTTAAAAGGGCGTGGGCCTTAGTTCTAAAGGTAGATATTCAAGATATCGCCATAAAGGTGGACCAGGGGTGACTCTAGAATTTGTTTGTACTATATGGGTATCAAATGAAAGGTGTTAATGAGCATTTTAAAAGGGAGTAATCCTTAGTTCCATAGGTGGACGCCGTTTCGAGATATCGCCATAAAGGTGGACCAGGGGTGACGCTAGAATTTGTTTGTGCAATATGGGTATCAAACGAAAGGAGTTAATGAGTATTTTAAGAGGGAGTGGGCCTAAGTTCTATAGATGGACGCCTTTTCGAGATATCGCCATAAAGGTGGGCCAGGGGTGACTCTAGAATTCGTTTGTGCAATATGGGTATCAAACGAAAGGAGTTAATGAGTATTTTAAGAGGGAGTGGGCCTTAGTTCTATAGGTGGACGCCGTTTCGAGATATCGCCATAAAGGTGGGCCAGGGGTGACTCTAGAATTCGTTTGTTTGTACGATATGGGTATCAAATTAAAGGTATTAATGAGAGTTTTAAAAGGGAGTGGTGGTAGTTGTATATGTGAAGGCGTTTTCCAGATATCGACCAAAATGTTGACCAGGGTGACCCAGAACATCATCTGTTGTATACCGCTAATTTATTTATATATGTAATACCTGCCTAGATTTTAAGGGTTTTTTATTCCGCACTGCAGAACTTTTTCACTTTCTTCTACTTAATATGGTAGGTGTCACAACCATTTTACAAGGTTTTTCTAAAGTTATATTTCGCGTCAATAAACCAATCCAATTACCATGTTTCATCCCTTTTTTCGTATTTGGTATAGAATTATGGCATTTTTTTCATTTTTCGTAATTTTCGATATCGAAAAAGTGGGCGTGGTCATAGTCGGATTTCGTTCATTTTTCATACCAAGATAAAGTGAGTTCAGATAAGTACGTGAACTGAGTTTAGTAAAGATATATCGATTTTTGCTCAAGTTATCGTGTTAACGGCCATGCGGAAGGACAGACGGACGACTGTGTATAAAAACTGGGCGTGACATCAACCGATTTCGCCCATTTTCACAGAAAGCAGTTAACGTCATAAAATATATACCCCTACCAAATTTCAAAAGGATTGGTTAATTTTTGTTTGACTTATGGCGTTAAAAGTATCCTAGACAAATTAAATGAAAAAGGGCGGAGCCACGCCCATTTTTAAATTTTCTTTTGTTTTTGTATTTTGTTGCACCATATCATTACTGGAGTTGAATCTTGACATAATTTACATATATACTGTAAAGATATTAAATTTTTTGTTAAAATTTTACTTTAAAAAAATTTTTTTTTTAAAAGTGGGCGTGGTCCTTCTCCGATTTTGCTAATTTTTATTAAGCGTATATATAGTAATAAGAGTAACGTTCGTGCCAAATTTCATCATGATATCTTTAACGACTGCCAAATTACAGCTTGCAAAAGTTTTAAATTACCTTCTTTTAAAAGTGGGCGTTGCCACGCCCATTGTACAAAATTTTACTAATTTTCTATTTTGCGTCATAAGTTCAACTCATCTACCAAGTTTCGTCGCTTTATCGGTCTTTTGTAATGAATTATCGCACTTTTTCGGTTTTTCGAAATTTTCGATATCGAAAAAGTGGGCGTGGTTATAGTCCGATATCGTTCATTTTAAATAGCGATCTGAGATGAGTGCTCAGGAACCTACATACCAAATTTCATCAAGATACCTCAAAATTTACTCAAGTTATCGTGTTAACGGACGGACGGACGGACGGACGGACGGACATGGCTCAATCAAATTTTTTTTTGATCCTGATTATTTTGATATATGGAAGTCTATATCTATCTCGATTCCTTTATATATGTACAACCAACCGTTATCCAATCAAACTTAATATACTCTGTGAGCTCTGCTCAACTGAGCATAACAAGTCAGGGCATCTAAGTTCGGGTGTAATCGAACATTATATACCCAGCGTGAGCTTCAATTGTACATTTCATTTCAGATTAATTACTTTTCTACATAACACATGGCACCGACCGTTAAAAAAAATGTTTTCCCATTTCCTCTTACAATAAAACTTGATAAGTGAAATATCATTGATCCAGAACTATCTTTTGCTAAGTTATAACTTATTATTCTAGTTTACGACCCTTTTAAACTTGTTTTATATCTAAGTTGCCGTGGTCTTTAACTGAACCCGTCCATTTTTACTGGAAATATTTTCTGCTATAAGGACAATATATGTACACAATTTCATTACGCTATATAAATTTTTCTTCGAGTTATGGCTCCCGAAACATAGAAAATTGCTTGGTCATAAAAGGGGCGGTGCCACACCCATTTTAAAAAATGTTATTGTGTTCCAATTCAGTTTTATAATTCAATTTAGAAAGTAAAATTCTATTGGTACAAAGCTCTTATGGCTTATTATTTTCGTCTACGACCCTCTAAAAAATATTTTATATAAAAGTGGGCGTGGTCCTTAACCGATTTCGTTAATTTTTCTTCCAAGCATTTTTGATTTATGATTAATAATCTTTGTAAAATTAATTTTATCACAAGTAGGCGGAGCCACGCCCATTAAAAATTTTTTTTTTTTCAGATTTTTATCAAGAGTCTCAATATCAGTCCACTTGTCAAATTTCAACATTCTGGGTGCATTATTTACTAAATAATCAGGTTTTTTGTATTTTCCAAAATTTTATCTATATATATAAAATAGGATGTATGTATGTATGTTTGTATGAGGCTTATGGACTCCGAAACTACCACGCCGATTTTATTTAAATTTTCAGAATAACTTAGTAGGAACCCGGAGAATGTTTTTGAAAAGTTTCTTTTCCGGGAAGAGGACCAGGGACCGATTTATTCTAAACTATCGTATATATGGCTCGACTGGCTTGAAATTTGATATGTAAGTAGCGTTATGCCAGGATTAAAATAACAATAATTTTTCTTCCGGGAACTGGACCCGGACCGACCTATTCTAAACAATAATTTTTCTTCTGGGAAGTGAACCAAAAACCGGTTTATTCTAAAATATAATATTCGTAATGCGATTTAGTTAAGTTTTGTAAATTAGTAGCATTTTGTTTTAATTATAATATAGCATAATTTTTATAGAATAGAGGTCCTAACAAATGTATACTAACTAATGTTTTTCGCACATATACCTATGCCTGTAGTGTTTACTCCAGAATGCATAATTTGCTTCCACTATATTCCTATACAAATATCATTTCATAACATTCATGAATAGAATACCTACACAGAAAAAGGTTTTTGAACCGAATAACAAAGGGTTTGAAAGTTTAAATTTTGAAGCTGGAAATTGCTTCCACTAATATACTATTAGCCTTTATTTAAAGGTTTTAGGTAGTTACAAAATAACATTTACCTAAATAATGATCTTACCCTTGGGATTTTCCTAAATACATATAAATACATTCGTATGATAAATACCTGCGGAGAGTATATAAAGTCGCACAACTAATACACTATCTCATAACAAATTAAGACTCTGCACAAACGGTAGTGAATACGAATACGAAATATTATTATTGATATAAATTTATAAAAAAAAAGCAATAATGCCACCAAAGAAAGCATCTCTTGGAAGAAAAATGCCAAAAACAAGACACTTGATGGAATACAGAGCAGATGAAATGGAAGCCCAACGATATCTTTGACTTGAACAAAATCGTATACGAGCTTCAATCTCCAGAGACGATGAAAAGGAAGCCTAACGAAATCTTCGAGTTGAACAAAGTCGTATACGAGCTTCAACCTCCAGAGACGCTGAAACAGTGGAGCAAAGGAAATCTCGACTTGAGCAAAATCGTGTGAGAGCTTCTACCTCCGGAGACGATGAAACGGAAACCCAACAAAATCTTCAAGTTGAACAAAGTCTTATACGAGCTTCAACCTCCAGAGACGCTGACACACTGGAGCAAAGGGAATCTCGACTTGAGCAAAATCGTATACGAGCTTCAAGCTCCAGAGATGATTAAATGGAAGCCCAACGAAATCTTCGACTTGAACGAAATCGTGTAGGCGCTTCAACCTCCAGAGAAGCTGAAATACTGGAACAAAGAGAGTCTCGCCTTCAACATAACCGTCTGAGAGTTTCATCTTTGAGAAATTCAGAAAGTTCCGAACAACACGTCGAACGGGGCAAGCTAATTTATCACGATTGACTCATTCGAGAGAAAGAAAACAGCTAATGTTGCAAAAAATGTTCCATGAACAAAAAAGTTTGGTACGTCTCTTTAAAACAGCTGATGAAATGCCATCATATAACTATACCATTGTAATTAGAGCAGACAAAACACCTGTTGGTGAACACGAACGGCGCTTCAACGCTCCAGTAACAGGAGATGTTGCAGTTGTAATAGTTGGTACCGAATTCGATAGACGTGACATAGTCATCCACCGGCGAAATGCTAATGTGCAGAGAATAGCGGAAACGCATCGAATGTATGATGCACTCCAATATCCAGTGCTGTTTCCACATGGAGAAGATGGGTATCATTTAAACATCAAGCAAGCCAACCCCAACACAAATGAAGAGACGACAAAAAAAGTGTCCTGCATGGATTATTATGCTAGCCGCATTATGATTCGTGGAAATGAATCCAATAATATTTTGAAATGTAGTGAACTATTTCAACAGTTCATTGTGGACATGTACGCGAAAGTCGAAAGTGAGTGACTTCTTTTCATTCGTCTAAATCAAAAGAAGCTGCGAGTTGAGGAATACGTTCATTTACGTGAAGCAGTTGCCAATGATGGAAATGGTGCTAACATTGGACAAGTGGTAATTTTACCAGCAACGTATACAGGTAGACCCCGACACATGCACGAATACACCCAGGATGCTATGACCTACGTTCGAAGATACGGGCGACCAGACCTATTTATTACCTTCACCTGCAATCCCTCATGGTGTGAAATAACAGAGCTGTTGTTTGCAGACCAGAGTCCATCGCACAGACATGATCTTCTCGCTCGAATTTTCAAGCAAAAACTAATAAGTCTTATGAACGTCATCACGAATCAGAATTTTATTTTTGGAGAAACCGAATGCTGGATGTATTCAATTGAATGGCAAACAAGAGGTTTGCCACATGCTCACATTTTGATTTGGTTAAAGCAAAAAATCATACCTACGCAAGTTGATAGTATTATATCAGCCGAGCTTCCAAATTAAGCTGAAGATCCTATTCTTTTTGAAATTATTAAGAGAAATATGATACATGGGCCATGCGGAACTATCAATCCCAATTCAACATGTACTCCAAATGGCAAATGCACAAAGCGATATCCGCGCGAATTGATTACAGATGGATATTCTCTATCCTCCTCCGGGATGTGACCAAATATTATACATGGAATACATCGACAAGAAGAAGAGGAGCAACTCTTCTATAGAATCTTGGTATATATTCGTCCGAAGCATTGGGGCGATTGTACGCTGTTCATCCAAATAACGAAAAGTGCTATTATTTACGGTTGCTGCTACATACAATAAAAGGTCCATCATCATTTATCGCTTTGAAAACCATCGACGGAGTAGAATGCGAAACTTATAGAGAAGCATGCTTTAAATTAGGCTTAATCGAAAATGATCAGCATTGGAATACAAAATTCAATTATTATAAGCCGGTGTTAAGCTCATGAATTCTTAAATATAAGTATAAACTGAACACACCATTAAACAAGCATACATTGGAACACAACTCTGATCGAAGCATCACTCACGTGTCATCCAAGGCAAATACGAACTTTGTGTGCGATAATTCTAACCACATGCGCACCATCGAGTCCTCGACAACTGTGGGAAATGCATCGTGAAAGCCTCAGTGAAGACATTTTAAGGCAAGCACGTGCAACCGACCCTTATCAGGAATATTCGGATAACATTTTCAATGAGGCTTTAATATTAATAGAAGACTTATGCATATCAGTTAACAACAAAACTCTGTGTCAACTCGGTATGCCAGCACCAATGAGAAATACAAATGATATACAAGACAGAGACTTTATGCGAGAACAGCAGTTTGATACAAATCATCTTGCACACTTTGTGCAAACGCAAACAATCCTTTTAGTAGCTGACCAAAAATTAGCTTATGAAAAAATCATGTAGCGCGTAACAAACGGAGATGGCGGAATTTTCTTCCTAGATGCTCCAGGAGGTACGGGAAAAACATTCCTCATCAATTTAATATTGGCGTCAGTTCGAATGCAAAATGAGATTGCAGTAGCAGTCGCATCATCAGGGATTGCAGCAACACTACTTGATGGTGGACGTACGGCGCATTCATCTCTTAAGCTTCCATTAAATTTGAATCAGACCGAAACACCTACATGCAACATCAGCAAAAACTCTGGCATGGCCACAGTCCTTAAAATGTGCAAAATTATAATTTGGGACGAGTGCACCATGGCACATAAAAAATCACTCGAAGCAGTTGATCGAACTATTAACGATTTTCGTGGAAAGGACCAGTCGATGGGAGGGGCTCTTATGCTTCTTGCAGGTGATTTTGGTCAAACATTACCAGTTATTCCAAAATCAACGCCTGCAGATGAACTGATCGCTTGCTTAAAGGCATCGCATCTGTGGAACCATGTACAAAAAATTACACTAACAACAAATATGCGTGTGCATTTGATGCAAGATGCGTCTGCCCAAATATTTTTCAAGCAACTTTTGGATATTGGTAACGGTGTAGTGCCCATTGATCGCATAACAAATGAGATATCATTTTCATCCAACTTTTGCCAAAGGCAGCAATTTTAGCTCCAAAGAACGATGATGTTAACAAATTAAATTATCAAATTCAATTGAAAATTCCCGGAGATACGGTTCAGTATAAATCCATTGATACGGTAATGGACAGAAATCAAGCTATTAATTACCCATGTGAATTTCTAAATTCTTTAGATCCACCTGTAATGCCTCCGAACATCTTGACGTTAAAAGTTGGATCACCAGTGATACTTATTTGAAACTTGAACGCGCCAAAACTTTGCAACGGAACCAGGGTAGCAATAAAAAGGTTAACACCGAATTTGATTGAGGCAACAATCAAAAGCGGTAAATTCAAAGGAGAAGACGTGCTGATTCCACTTATACCGATGGGTTCCAACGATTTACCTTTCGAATTCAAGCGGCTTCAATTTCCGGTGCGTCTTGCCTTTGCTATTACCATAAATAAAGCAAAAGGGCAATCACTAACTATCGCTGGCTTGGATTTGAGAAATTCGTGTTTTTCACATGGCCAATTATACGTCGCCTGTTCACGAGTCGGATCACCAAAAAAATTTATTTATATACACGCCTAATGGAAAAACCAAAAATATTGTCTATCCGTTAGCATTAAGATAAATAAAAATGTCTTTAAATGATAAAATCTAATTCAGATGTTTTTCTTTGGCGTAGCAACGCACGCCGGGTATTGCTGGTATATATATTAGGTGGACGTGGTTATTATCCGACTTCACTCATTTTCAATACCAATCTATTCTGGGTCCAGATAAGCTCGTGTACCAAATTTGTTGAAGATATCTCAATATTTACTCAAGTTATCGTGCTAATAGACGGACGGATATGGCTCAATCCAACTTTACGATACTGATGATTTTGATATATGGAAGTCTATATCTATCTCTATTCCTTTATACCTGTACAACCAACCATTATCCAATCAAAGTTAATATACTCTGTGTGCAAATCACGCTGAGTATAAAAATATTTGCACATATACTTCACTTTCTGTTGTTTCTTTTATAGCCATTGAAAGGAAAATGCGTAGAAAGGCTAATGGTACTACAGCTCCCTCAGAGCATTGTCAGGGCAATGTGGGCTCAGGAAGCGCAAGTGAAATTTTGGGCCAAGATAGAGTAACAAACGCGTTTCGACTCGGCTTTAGAACTAAATCACAAATAAGCACACCAGTATCTATACAATATTAATTACACAGTAGACCTGAGAGCATTCCAGGGATTACTCCGCATTTTCCCTTCTTGTGGATGATATGAGGATTAGCCGAACTCCATAGCGCCCGATAAGTGGATAAGCGGCATTGGGAATTGCATCTGCTCCCGATATGACGAACGGCGTCGAAAGCCGGGAAAAAAATGCGGCAAAAGCGATGTATCAGATTTGGAGGGCGAAAGAGGCGGAAAGGCAGTGAGCTCAGCGACGCAGAATAGTCGAACAGCGTACGAATTAGAGAGAGTAAAAGAGCCTACTCCCAGTTCCGGCCAGTATTAAGAATTGTCCTGCTATTAGATGCCGTGATCGAGCGCGATATTAGCATAGCCCACTGATGCTGTAAAAGAAAGTCAAAAGCAGTTATCTGGCAACAGCTTTGCGGCAGGAAACTCTAGGTAAAACAAACTCTAAGTAAAACGGACGGTATAATATAAAGAGTCAATGGTTAGCTGCAGGCGCGCTCTTAGGAGGCCTAAAAGATGCAGTCACAATGCCATGTGGGTCTAAAGTTGTAGCACAGAAGAGAGCCGACGAAGCAAGCCAAAATGAGGGAGGAAATAGCTGGTTTGTAAAGTGTCATCGTCATCATTCAGTCTTATTACTAAAAAGAGTTGACTGGAAGTCTTTGATCTGCCTTCTCATAGTGCCTCTGCCTTTTGGCATCAGATGCACAAAAATTAGGTCTTGCCAGTGATATCAAATGTTAGAGGTGCGCGCTGCAGGGCGAAATGATTGGGCGATTATTGTAATCGTGTTTTCCGCTCAATATTTCAGGCCCCAGCTACTAAGATGGACACAAATTTCCGATGTAAAATCAGCATAACATAGTCTCTGTTTATTGATGAGAATTTGCAGTTTGATATAACTGGATTCTGGTATAACCACGGACATGTTCAAGGGCATAAAAATGGGAATGCCATTATTCCAGTTTAATTTACCTACCAGGACCACAGAAGATGTCAGCAAGGCTTTAGTGTCATGAGCAGTAAGATGAGTACGTCGACATGTACTGTAAGATGTAATAGTGACCACCTGAGCTTTGTTGGGTTGCCAGTTGCTGTTGAATAATATCGATTCTCTCGTAGTCCAATTACACATGAGAAACTTTGTAACAAACTATTTCGAGCAGGCGCATATCTGAACTACACATGTCTTTACTAAGGCAGAGTAGTGGCGCTTTTGTTTTGGCGTTTACACCATGAAGCCAGCGTCAAGGACGATATAATCTTAATGACTTAGCGCAATTGTGCCAAGCGAATTTTAACGCTGCTCAATAATGTGTTGATGGCGTTACTAGCGCTATTGAGTTGAAGGGTTAAAGCTAGGGACACATTGAGCTCCACTTCACTAAGGCTGAAGGTGCTTGCTTTAAGCTATGGTAGGGAAAAGCGATATGTGTTTTTATATACATGGACAATTTCCCATAAGAAATAATGCTGAAGCTTTCTAGCTCTATATTATTCAAAGCAACGTTTCTTGCTGGCACCGCTTCTAATATAACGACGGCTGGTAATTCAACTTGTGAGGCAGATAAGTTCTATGTTCATAAGGAGCGATTGTATTTAACGGTTAACCAGAGAAACCAATTCGGGTGATAAGGAACAAGAAAGGAAGTCTAAGTTCGGGTGAAACCGAACATTACATACCCAGCTGTACACTTGAAATCCTGTTGTTGTTTGTTTTGTTTGCTTAATAGTGTTGCAAGGCTACGCAATAATACTGTGGCGAATATTAGTTACACTAAGTGATACACACATCACTAGTCTCATGCTAAATAAATGAAGCCAGAACAACAATAAAGCATGCAGTCACTTGTATCTACATAAACGAATCAATCATTATGTCTACACATACATATGTACGTACACGCAACGGAGATAGACGCACAAACACATGCATATATCTTATCTAGGATGCTCCCAAAAGTAGGCAATTATCTGTGGAAGTGTCACTCACATGTACACGCGTATATGAGAAGCTATAACGTGCATCTGTAGTTATGTTATAGCTGGTAATTTTATAGCTGGTAGCAAATTCTAGAAATATGTCAACGAAGAAACCAAAAAGTATAAAAGCACCAGAAGCTGAGGTACGATAATGAGTTTGATTTAAGCACGCTATCTGTTGAGCAGTAGAAGTGTTATTGTGAATTACTTTAATAAAGGCCATTTTGCATTATTGAATAGTGGAGTTATTTATTCAAAAGTTTAGTGATTGGAACGTTAGTAGAAGGATGCAAATACGCGGAAATGCACTAAATTCGTTACAATACATATACATATGGTTCTATTCTGAACTAGTTTTTGTTCGAGTTATGGCTCCCAAAACATAAAAAATTGCTTAGTCATAAAAGGGGCGGTGCTACGCCCATTTCTTTAAATTTGAAGTTTTTTCTATTTATTGTTATAAATCCACTTGGGAAATGAAGTACCATTGATATAAAGCTCTTTTTTGCAAAGATATAGCTTATTTTATTCGTCCATGACACTTTTAAAAATCTTTCGTATAAAAGTGGGCGTCTTCTTAACCGATTTCGTAAATTTTTCTTCAAAGCATTCCTTATAGTAAAGGCAACTTCTCTGCCGAATTTTGTTACGATAGGTTTAAGGATTTTTGATTGATGTTTAATAATCTTTGTAAAATTGATCTTATCAAAAGTGGGCGGTGCCATGCCCATTATAAAAAGTTTCTAAATTTGTATCAAGAGTCTCAATATCAGTCCATATGTCAAATTTCAACATTCTAGGTGTATTATTTACTAAATAATCAGGTTTTTTGTGTTCAAAATGTTATATATATAAAAAGTGGGCGTGCTTATCATTCAATTTCGCTCATTTTCAATACCAATCTATTATTGGTCCAAATAAGCTCGTGTACCAAATTTGGTGAAGATATCTCAATATTTACTCAAGTTATTGTGTTAACGGGCAGGCGGACGAACGGACGGACATGACTCAATAAAATTTTTTTTTCTATGCTGATGATTTTGATATAAGGAAGTCTATATCTACCTCGATTCCTTTATAACTGTACAACGAACCGTTATCCAATCAAAGTTATAATACCCTGTGTGCAAGTACACAAAGGTTTTCTCACTATCACAGAGTGTGTGATTTATTGCATAAGTTTTTTTAAAACTGTTATTTTACGAACCAAATAGGTTTGGGGAATGGTAAATTTCTCTCAGTAAACTCAACATTGTGTTAATATTTGGGTCTGCTAATAATTGTATTCCTCAAAATTTAAATTATATAAAACATACTACGTTCTTGTTATTGGGATCATGCATGCACGGCCTTTTTCAAATCATTGGGAATAGTTTTGGGATCATTTAGATACTTTTTGTAGTAATCTTGGGATTATTTATCGGTTTGTTATCGATAACAACTTTTAACGCAGAGCTATCGGTACATTTATTGTCCAAAAATTATCGATTGTGTTTTTATTGTTAATGGAAATCTTAAGATTTTTATCGCTCTCAAATCATTGTTTCCTACTCTGAAAAATTTGATATATTATCGATAGCTATATCGATATTGGTTTGAAAAAATTCTATAATTTTATGATAACTAATCGATATTTCTTGGATAACAAGTCGATATTTTTCGAGAAATTTTTTCTATAACATATGGATAACTTTCCTATAGTAGACCTATATCATCGATAACTCGTCCATAACTCGTCTTTATCCCGCCGACAATAAACCGATAACAAATGAATAACAAACATATCCTAAGTATAACAATCCAATAACAGCTGTTATCCTTTCCTCTCCTCTCCTTTCCTCTCCTCTCCTCTCCTCTCCTCTCCTCTCCTCTCCTCTCCTCTCCTCTCCTCTCCTCTCCTCTCCTCTCCTCTCCTCTCCTCTCCTCTCCTCTCCTCTCCTCTCCTCTCCTCTCCTCTCCTCTCCTCTCCTCTCCTCTCCTCTCCTCTCCTCTCCTCTCCTCTCCTCTCCTCTCCTCTCCTCTCCTCTCCTCTCCTCTCCTCTCCTCTCCTCTCCTCTCCTCTCCTCTCCTCTCCTCTTCTCTCCTCTCCCTCTCCTCTCCTCTCCTCTCCTCTCCTCTCCTCTCCTCTCCTCTCCTCTCCTCTCCTCTCCTCTCCTCTCCTCTCCTCTCCTCTCCTCTCCTCTCCTCTCCTCTCCTCTCCTCTCCTCTCCTCTCCTCTCCTCTCCTCTCCTCTCCTCTCCTCTCCTCTCCTCTCCTCTCCTCTCCTCTCCTCTCCTCTCCTCTCCTCTCCTCTCCCCTCCTCTCCTCTCCTCTCCTCTCCTCTCCTCTCCTCTCCTTTCTTCTCTTCTCTTCTCTTCTCCACTCCTCTCCTCTCCTCTCCTCTCCTCTCCTCTCCTCTCCTCTCCTCTCCTCTCCTCTCCTCTCCTCTCCTTTCCTCTCCTCTCCTCTCCTCTCCTCTCCTCTCCTTTCCTCTCCTCTCCTCTCCTCTCCTCTCCTCTCCAGATAGATGTCGCTCCTATTCTTTTTGTTTTAACAGTCGTAGGTGAAATGTTTTACAAAGATGAGCTTGTATTAGACGAGTATGTCTGCCTCTACTAGCGTCATTACGTCAAGGTATACCTAAATATTATATCAACATCTTTGTTGCTATCCTCGGTGTCAACGCAATAACTTAAGGCCATACAGATTTACATGGCCTTATTTGCAATGACGTGCCGTCCCCTATGCACGACGAACGACGGCAAAGCGACAACGACAAAGGATTCCAATTTTTACCTTTAATCTTTGAACCAGGATCCCAGAGATTTCGTACGATGTGTCACACACAAAGGAGTGAAACTTGTGTCCAGTTGCTGATGCGTGACATCCATTGAACTGCTAGAAGTTTGTATGGATGCTGTTGCTATGGTTAATTCTGCAAGCAAAAGCTTCTTGTTGGTTAAATCCTGTTACTAAGAATAATTTTTAGTTGAGCACAAACAATTGAAATAAACGTTAAAGTCTAACTAATAACGAAGATGCTTGTACATATATAACAAAAAAATGGCAAGAAAATATGTAAATAAATATCACAGCTTACGTTTGACTGTTGTTGTTGTTATTTTTCTGCAACCAATTTTTCTATAAGTCACATGCTACACCAGGAGCACAGCAGCATGAGGAAGTCGATATCGTGATTAGCCATCAGAAGCATATGATGACTATAACACGTGATGAAGACAATGCCGTGCCAGCCAGTGTCCATGCTTACCATTACATAAGTACGTATACTAGGGTGAGTCGATTTGTATGGACGAAAGTTAACCGATATCGCGCCATCGATTTTTCGATAGGCTCAGGAAAAAAAGTTCCACTACGCATACCCAAAAAAATTATTTTCGAGCCTGTGAAATTTCATTTTTTTTACTTTTTTTTCGATTTTGACTTTTAAGGTATTATTATTGTAAGGACATATGCATTCAAGTCGATACCGCTAAAGCATTCCAATTAGCTACGATTTTTGCTATAATGTGCTGCGCGTAGACGGCGCAAATAGAACTACAGAGTGGGATGGTATTTTAAATAGTTTCGTGTGTTGTTTTGTCACAGTTGCACTTTATCCCGTGAAGAAGTTCATACATACATATTTTTATGAATTTGGGGTAATTCTGCTTATTTGCAAACTTCTGCTTACGTTCGTATCGCTAAATTGTTGAATAAAACACTCCAATGTTCTGTATTACAAAATACTCTTTATTATACTGCTTTGAACGTACTTCACAATTAAACTTCACTTCGCAACTGATAGCGTGCTCAAAACAAACTGATTGCTCATGCCTCAGCTGTTGCTGCTTTCTTACTCTTCGGTTTCCCCATTCAAATATTTCTAGGCGTTTCTTCTTCTAGAATTTACTAATTGTTTACCAGCTATAAACTACAGATGCTCGTTTATAGTTTCTCACATGCGCGTGCATATGTGAGTGACACCTCCAACGATGATTGCATACTTTTGTGAGCATCCCTGATATATGCATGTGTATGTGTGAGAACAACTTTGCAGATGATTGCATACTTTATTTACATATGTGTAGACATAATAATTGATTTGTTTATGTAGATACAAATGACTGCATAGTATCCCTTAGTGTTGCTAATATTCGTCACAATATATACATATTAGAGATACACGCCGCCGATAAACGCCGCCACCGCCGCCGAGTGTCGGCGGCGCCCGGCGCGTTACTATATTTTCTACCCGTTTAAGACTGTTTAGGCCATTTATTGTTCATGTCGAAAATTGGTCGCATATGGTCGAAAATGGCATCAACGGATGAGCATCACTGCCAGTTATAAGAAACTAATTGCGAAAATTAACTCTTTACCGCTGTTCAAAAGTTATTTGAAACAAGTAAAGGTGTCTAAGTTCGGGTGTAACCGAACATTATATACTCAGTGTGAGCTTCAATTGTACATTTCATTTCAGATAAATTTCCAAAACTTGATAAGTGAAATATCATTGATTCAAAACTATTTTTTGCTAAGTTATAGCTTATTATTCTAGACCACGACCCTTTTGAACTTGTTTTTTATCTAAGTTGCCGTGGTCTTCAACCGATCCCGTCCATTTTTACTAGAAATAGTGTCGGTTATAAGTAAAATATGCGTACACATTTTCATTACGATATGTTAATTTTTCTTCGGGTTATGGCTCCCGAAACATAGAAAATTGCTTAGTCCTAAAAGGGGCGGTGCCACGCCCACTTTTCTAAATTTAAAGTTTTTCCTATTTGTTGTTATAAATCCACTTGGGAAATGAAATATCATTGATATAAAGCACTTTTTTGCAAAGATATAGCCTATTTTATACGTCCACGACCCTTTAAAAATCTTTTGTAGAAAAGTTAACCGATTTCGATAATTTTTCTTTAAACAAGTAAGGAAGGCTAAGTTCGGGTGTAACCGAACATTACATACTTAGTTGAGAGCTATGGAGACAAAATAAGGGAAAATCACCATGTAGGAAAATGAACCTCGGGTAACCCTGGAATGTGTTTGTATGACATGGGTATCAACTGGAAGGTATTAAAGAGTATTTTAAGAGGGAGTGGGCCATTGGTTTATAGATGAACACCTTTTCGAGATATCGCCATAAAGGTGGACCAGGGCTGATTCTAGAATTTGTTTGTACGATATGGGTATCAAATGAAAGGTGTTAATGAGTATTTTAAAAGGGAGTGGGGCTTAGTTCTATAGGTGGACGCCTTTTCGAAATATCGCCATAAGGTGGACCAGGGGTGCCTTTGGAATTTATTTGTACGATATGGGTATCAAATGAAAGGTGTTAATAAGTATTTTAAAAGGGAGTGGGCCTTAGTTCTATAGGTGGACGCATTTTCGGGATATCGTTATAAAGGTGGACCATGCGTTTGTACAATAAGGGTATCAAACGAAAGGTGTTAATGAGTGTTTTAAAAGGGAGTGGGCTTTAGTTCTATGGGTTGACGCCTTTTCGAGATATTGCCATAAATGTGGACCAGGGGTGACTATAGAATTAGTTTGTACGATATGGGTACCAAATAAAAGGTGTTAATGAGTATTTTAAAAGGGAGTGGGCCTTAGTTCTATGGGTGGACGCCTTTTCGAGATATTGCCATAAAGGTGGACCAGGGGTGACTCTAGAATTAATTTGTACGATATGGGTATCAAATGAAAGGTGTTAATGAGTATTTTAAAAGAGGGTGCGCCTTAGTTCTATGGGTGGACGCCTTTTCGAGATATCGCCATAAAGGTGGACCAGGGATGACTCTAGAATGCGTTTGTACAATATGGGTATCAAATGAAAGGTGTTAATGAGTATTTTAAAAGGGAGTGGGCCTTAGTTCTATAGGTGGACGCCTTTTCGAGATATCGCCATAAAGGTGGACAAGGGGTGACTTTAGAATTTTTTTACGATATGGGTATCAAATGAAAGGTGTTAACGAGTCTTTTAAAAGGGAGTGAGCCTTAATTCTATAGGTGGACGCCTTTTCGAGATATCGTTATAAAGGTGGAGCAGGGTTGACTCTAGAATGCGTTTGTACATTATGGGTATCAAACGAAACGTGATAATGAGTATTTTAAAAGGGAGAGGTCCTTAGTTCTATAGGTGGACGCCTTTTCGATATATCGCCATAAAGGTGGACCAGGGGTGGCTCTATAATGTGTTTGTACAATATGGGTGCCAGATTAAAGGTATTAATAAGAATTTTAAAATGGAGCGGTGGTAGTTGTATATGTGAAGGCGTTTTAGAGATATCGACCAAAATGTGGACCAGGGTGACCCAGAACATCATCTGTCGGGTACCGCTAATTTATTTATATATGTAATACCACGAACAGTATTCCTGCCATGAATCTAAGGGCTTTTGATTTCGCCCTGCAGAACTTTTTCATTTTCTTATACTTAATATGGTAGGTGTCACACCTATTTTACAAAGTTTTTTTCTAAAGTTATATTTTGCGTCAATAAACCAATCCAATTACCATGTTTCAACCCTTTTTTCGTATTTGGTATAAAATTATGGCACTTTTTCCATTTTTCGTAATTTTCGATATCGAAAAAGTGGGCGTGGTCATAGTCAGATTTCGGCCATTTCGTGCAAAGCGCGCTGAGTATAAAAACAGGCGCTTTGGATTTCAGCTTAATCCGGAGTATGCATTACCCAATTCACCAAGTTATTAAAACAAAACCTTAAAAAAAAGTTATATAATAAATTTATATGCTCACTTTGCATCTTTTTTTTTATACTCAGTTGAGCAGAGCTCGCAGAGTATATTAAGTTTGATTGGATAACGGTTGGTTGTACATATATAAAGGAATCGAGATAGATATAGACTTCCATAGCCATGTCCGTCAGTCCGTCCGTCCGTCCGTTAACACGATAACTTGAGCAAATTTTGAGGTATCTTGATGAAATTTGGTATGTAGGTTCCTGAGCACTCATCTCAGATCGCTATATAAAATGAACGATATCGGACTATAACCACGCCCACTTTTTCGATATCGAAAATTTCGAAAAACCGAAAAAGTGCGATAATTCATTACAAAAGACAGGTAAAGCGACGAAACTTGGTAGATGAGTTGAACTTATAACGCAGAATAGAAAATTAGAAAAATCTTGGACAATGGGCGTGGCACCGCCCACTTTTAAAAGAAGGTAATTTAAAAGTTTTGCAAGCTGTAATTTGGCAGTCGTTGAAGATATCATGATGAAATTTGGCAGGAACGTTACGCCTATTACTATATATACGCTTAATAAAAATTAGCAAAATCGGAGAAGGACCACGCCCACTTTTAAAAAAACATTTTTTTAAAGTAAAATTTTAACAAAAAATTTAATATATTTACAGTATATAAGTAAATTATGTCAACATTCAACTCCAGTAATGATATGGTGCAACAAAATACAAAAATAAAAGAAAATTTCAAAATGGGCGTGGCTCCGCCCTTTTTCTAGGATGTAAAAGCATAAGTCGAACAAAAATTAACCAATCCTTGTGAAATTTGGTAGGGGCATAGATTTTATGACGTTAACTGTTTTCTGAGAAAATGGGCGAAATCGGTTGATGCCACGCCCAGCTTTTATACACAGTCGTCCGTCTGTCCTTCCGCATGGCTGTTAATACGATAACTTGAGCAAACATCGACATATCTTTAATGAACTTAGTTCACGTGCTTACTTGAACTCACTTTATCTTGGTATGAAAAATGAATGAAATCCGATGACCACGCCCACTTTTTCGATATCGAAAATTACGAAAAATGAAAAAAATGCCATAATTCTATACCAAATACGAAAAAAGGGATGAAACATGGTAAGGTAATTGGATTTTTTTATTGACGCGAAATATAACTTTAGAAAGAACTTTATAAAATGGTTGTGAACCTATCATATTAAGTAGAAGAAAATGAAAAAGTTCTGCAGGGCGAAATAAAAAACCCTTAAAATCTTGGCAGGTATTACATATATAAATAAAATAGCGGTATCCAACAGATGATGTTCTGGGTCACCCTGGTCCACATTTTGGTCGATATCTGGAAAACACCTTCACATATACAACTACCACCACTCCCTTTTAAAACTCTCATTAATACAAACATATTCTAAAGTCACCCCTTTCTTTTGATACCCATGTTGTACAAACAAATTCTAGGGTCACCCCTGGTCCACCTTTATGGCGATATCTCGAAAATGTGACCACCTATACAACAACCAACACTCCCTTTTAAAACCCTCATTAATACCTTTCGTTTGATGCCCATATTGTACACACAAATTCTAAGGTCACCCCTGGTCCACCTTTATGGCGATATCTCGAAACGGCGTCCACCTATGTAACTAAGGATTACTCCCTTTTAAAATACTCATTAACACCTTTCTTTTGATACCCATATTGTACAAACAAATTCTAGGGTCACCCCTGGTCCACCTTTATGGCGATATCTCCAAACGGCGTCCACCTATGGAACTAAGGATTACTCCCTTTTAAAATACCCATTAACACCTTTCATTTGATACCCATATCGTACAAACGCATTCTAGAGTCACCCCTGGTCCACCTTTATGGCGATATCTCGAAAAGGCGACCACCTATACAACAACCACCACTCCCTTTTAAAACCCTCATTAATACCTTTCGTTTGATGCCCATATTGTACAAACAAATTCTAGGTTCAGCCCTGGTCCACCTTTATGGCGATATCTCGAAACGGCGTCCACCTATAGAACTAAGGCCCATTCCCTTTTAAAATACTCATTAGCACCTTTCGTTGATGCCCATATTGTACAAACAAATTCTAGGGTCACCCCTGGTCCACCTTTAAGGCGATATCTCGAAACGGCGTCCACCTATAGAACTAAGGCCCACTCCCTTTTAAAATACTCATTAACACCTTTCGTTTGATGCCCATATTGTACAAACAAATTCTAGGGTCACCCCTGGTCCACCTTTATGGCGATATCTCGAAACGGCGTCCACCTATGGAACTAAGGATTACTCCCTTTTAAAATACTCATTAACACCTTTCTTTTGATACCCATATTGTACAAACGCATTCTAGAGTCAACCCTGATCCACCTTTATGGCTATATCTCTAAATGGTGTCCACCTATAGAACTATGGCCCACTCCCTCATAAAATACTCTTTAATGCCTTTCATTTGATACACATGTCATGCAAACACATTCCAGGGTTTCCCTCGGTTCATTTTCCTACATGGTTATTTTTCCTTATGTTGTCACCATAGCTCTCAACTGAGTATGTAATGTTCGGTTACACCCGAACTTAACCTTCCTTACTTGTTTTTCCTTATGTTGTCACCATAGCTCTCAACTGAGTATGTAATGTTCGGTTACACCCGAACTTAACCTTCCTTACTTGTTTTAAATTAATAATGAACAATTCAAATAAAATGATCCAAGGCGAACATGTTCTAAATTGTCCTCAAGTTGTAAAAAAAGAAAATTACCCAAAAAGGTGTCGATTTTTTTAAATTTTATATTGCGATTGGCTGAAAGAAGAAGCGAAATCAGTGATGCCAAATCCTTTAGGAGGTTCTAGGGGCATTAACAACCCTGAACTTAAGTTAACGATATATTGTGACGAATGTGCCATCTCTAAGGTTATTAAATAAAGGCACACCAGTTAAGCAAGCTACATAAACACATTAATCATCATGTACACACATACATACAAGCAGCAGAGAGATACTCACAAACGTATGTCATCATCAGCTACTACTTCGCTCACACGCACTTATGGCTGGTGACCAGGTAGAGGATTCTAGAAGAAGAAACGTCTAGGCATTGGGTAGAGAGTATGAAAGCAGCAGAAGCTGAGTAGTCCGTGTCAGTTTGATTTAAGCACGCTATCAGTTGCGAAGTATAAGTGTTACTGTGAAGTATTTTCAAAGTAGTCTAATAAAGACCATTTTGCATTATTGAATATTGGAGTTATTTTTCCAACAATTTAGCGATCCTAACGTTAGTAGAAGATGTAAAATAAGAGAAGTTTCCCTAAATTTGTTACAATATGTACGTATGAGAAGGGTTTGAAAAATCACTTAGTCTTACATTCAAACATTTGTTTTTTATTTGCGAAACTACACAATAGCGTCTGAAATATTAATTTTGATTTTCACACTTCGTCCTTCAACACCCAAGTCTCTCGGCTTGACATTTCCTGACATTGATTATAGCCTATCAACCAAGTTTAAATATCTCCTACACGCTACGGCTCCTTTTACAAATGTGAATACGTGGGCACATATATTTACCAGGTGAGGCTTTGTCCTTCGCAAGAACACTCGAAAGCGGTGAAGCAAAAGCTTTCCCAAGGCAGTCGTGTGTGCTACTACCCTAACGTGGTGGAAAGTCAAACTAGGCTGAAAACTGAAGCTACGCGGTCATCCATAATGAGCTCTTATATCATCAGGCCGGTGTTAACATCTTTCAACTTAAAATCGGTCGACTTTCATTTTAAAATGTCGTTTTGATTTAAGGAAGACTATTGAAATCAATGTTGTCAACACAAACGTCTGCAAACTTTGATCTAGATTTTAAAAATTTTATCCGGGGTCCTTGTAAAATTTTAATCATGTAGATGCGCCTAGGATTATACGATTTTCACCCATGAGTTACGCAATGACTTCCACTTAGACTTCTTATAATTTCGAGGGTGGCATCCTTGGCCGAATAGTCACTCCCTAACGTTTCAAGTTGTTTCTCTGGTGTAGCTTGGCAGCAGAGCGCGACAGAAACATCCGTTAGAAAGTTTTGGGAGCTACACCTAGAGCTTTTAGGAAACTGACGTCGACGAAGGTACATATGAGTTCGAAGTCGCAGGTCTATAGCTTCTGTGCTGGCATATGGTGTGAGGGTCAGGAAGCGTGGTTGTTGTTGTTGTTGTAGCAGTGCTTCGCCCCACCTAACAGCCGCGACCGATCACAAATTGTCCTCAATATCCTCTAACGGGAGCCCAAGGAAACTTGCTGTTTCAACAGGGGTGGAATGAAAGGGGTGTTAGAGGCGCTGGTTCCACATTACAATTAAAGAGATGGTTGGTGTCATGTGGAGACATATTGCAAGCGGGGCATACATTTTGTATGTCGGGGTTGATTCTGGATAGGTAAGAGTTTAACCTGTTACAGTATCCAGAACGAAGTTGGGCAAGAATGGCAAGGGTTTCCCTGGGGAGTATGCGTTCCTCTTCCACAATTTTGGGTACTTTTCTTTGTGTACTGGATTCACGGGGCAATTCCCGACATAAAGGTCCGACGTCTGTTTGTGGAGTTCACCAAGGACCTGCTTGTGTTTTTTTGCTTCATACGGCTGGGTTCTCAGGTGCCGTACTTCCTCACAATGTTTACGGAGATGACTCCTTAAGCCCCTAGGCGGTGTTGGCTCAACAATCAGATGTCTGTTTGGATGCCCAGGTTTCTGGGTATTCAACAGGAACTGTTTGGTTAGCATCTCATTTCTGTCCATGATGGGGAGTATTCTCGCCTCATTATGTAGATGGTGTTCTGGGGACATAAGAAAACAGCCCAGTGCAATTCTTAGAGCATTATTTTTGCAGGCCTGTAGCTTCTTCCAGTGGGTAATTTTTAGGCTTGGCGACCATATGGGTGACGCGTAGCACGTAAACGGCTGGCCAATTGCTTTGTATGTAGTAATGAGCGTTTCTTTATCTTTTCCCCAGGTACTGCCAGCAAGGGATTTGAGGATTTTATTACGGCTCTAGATTTTCGGAACAATTGCGGCTGCGTGCTCACCAAAATGTAGATCCTGATCAAACGTCACACCCAAGATTTTGGGGTGTAGGACAGTCGGTAGCGTAGTGCCATCGACGTGGATGTTCAAAATGGTCGACATTTGGGACGTCCATGTTGTAAATAAGGTCGCGGAAGATTTAGTCGGTGATAATGCCAGATTTCGCGAGGCGAAAAAACTGGAGAGATCAGGGAGGTAGCCGTTTATTCTGTTGCAGAGCTCATGGGCCTATTGCCATTATTGTGCAGTCATCGGCGTATGAAACGATAGTGACTACTTCTGGTGGTGAAGGTAGCTTAGATATGTAGAAATTAAACAAACGTGGGGATAGGACACCACCCTGTTTAATTTTTCTTGGTTTTGATGTTTCGTTTCTAAATTGCACCGACGCCTGCCGACCACCCAGATAATTTGCGGTCCAACTTTTAAGACATGGGGGAAGGGTAGACCCTTCCAGGTCTTGCAGTAACGAGCCATGGTTGACCGTATCAAAAGCTTTTGATAGGTCTAGCGCTACGAGTACTGTTCTATGGTGGGGGTTTTGATTTAAACCGCAATTTATCTGGGTGCTAATGGCATTTAGCGCGGTGGTAGTGCTATGGAGTTTTCTGAAGCCATGCTGATGACAGGCGAGTTGCAAATTTGCTTCGAAATAGGGGAGCAAAATGGCTTCAAGCGTCTTTGCTACTGGCGATAGGAGAGATATCGGATGATACGACTCTCCTATGTTAGCTGGTTTCCCAGGCTTTAGTAGCGGGACCATCTTGGCCATTTTCCATTTTTCGGGTATGACAAAGGTGGAAAAAGACAGGTTGAAGGCATGCGCTAAATATTTGAAACCCTCTTTCCCTAGGCTTTTAAGCATCGGCATGGCTATGCCGTCTGGGCCCACTGCTTTGGATGGTTTAGCGTGACCAATGGCGTCCTCAACCTCTTTAGCGGTAATGGTGATTGGTGACGCGCTGAATTTGTGTTTATGTGCGTGTCTGTTGGCCCTCCGTCTATCTTTGTCGACCGTAGAATGCATTATATATTGTCGGCAGAAAGCGGTCGCGCATTTTTCGCATCCGACATCACTTTATCGCCAAAGGCGATGGAAACTTTGTCTTTGTGCTTAGACGGATTCGATAGGTACTTTACGGTGGACCAAAGTTTACCCACACCGGTAGAGATGTTACAACCTCTTAGGTGCTCCTCCCATTTTGCCCGCTTGTGTTCATCCACAAGCAATCTGATGCGTTGGTTTATATCCCTTATTTGGGGGTCGCCTGGATCAAGCTGTCTTATAAGGTCACGTTCTCTCGCTAAGTTTGCGAGGCGGATTCAATGACCTTGCGGAAGGCACGCTCCCCTTGGCGGGCATCAGTCGGGATAGGGAGGGCAGCAAAGAGGTTGTCTGTAAAAGATTTATATTCGTCCCACTTTCCTTTTTTGAAGTTTATGAAAGTGCGTTTTTCTGTGACGATGAAGTCGGCAGTACGCTCGAGCGAAATAAGTATAGGCAGGTGGTCGGTTGCCAATGTTACCATCGGCTGCCAGTTGACGCAGTTTACGAGTTCTGCGCTCACGATTGAAATATCTGGCGAACTGTGAGAGCTTCCTACCATACGTGTGGGGGCGTCTCCGTTTATTGTGCAGAACATCGTTTCTTCTATTTGATCCGCCAACATCTCACCCCTACTGTCCGCCCGCAAATTTGAATGCCGTAGATCGCGATGGGCATTGAATTCGCCTAAGATAATGCGATTGTTGCCAGTGAGTAAGGCGCTGATATTAGGGCGGTATCCACTGGGGCAACAGGTGGCAGGAGGGATGTAGATGCTGATGATTTCTAGGTTTGCATCGCCTGACCGGACAGATAGGCTTTGACGTTCTAAGACATTGTCCCTGCGGTCGATGCCAGGATCAAATATATAATATTGCACAAGGTGGTGTATGATAAACGCGTGTCCGCCTTCATTTCCGCTCTCGCTATCTTTTCTGTGGACATTATATCCAGAGCAGGTCTGCAATGCAGATCTTGCTGTGAGTTTAGTCTCTTGAATCGCAGCAATGCGGATAATGTGCCGCTTCATGAAATCGACTATCTCCGTAATCTTCCCAGTTAGTCCATTACAGTTTAACTGCAGAATTCTGAAGTGCATGAGGGGAGACGTCGCCACTCTGGGGGTAAGTGACGGGTGACTGCGCCTGGGTTGAGGAAGGCTAGGACGCAATTGCTGTTGTGGCCCTGGGACTGGGCGTCCTTGGGCAAGCATTGGGGTACCCGGATGATTTGGGTTTGCTACCTGGCAACATGGCGCGATGAAACCCGTCGGGGGGTTGCCGTCGCGGAGACCAGAACATCTAGGAAAGTGGCACCACCCAAGACAGGATCTACATTGGATGTCGCAAACATATATATTCTGTGCTGGCAAACGATGCAAACGGAGGTAGGGACTAAGAGTCTGTTTCCCTGACCTACACGATTGCTGCCGGAAAAGAGGGGGGGGGGGGGGGGGGAGAAGAGGGGACAGGGGCTGATGCTCAGCATTGCTACCGACTCTACTACGAAGATAGTAGTTATGAGTGATAGCAGCTCTTTGGGTTGTTGGCACCGTGGGGCGCGACCAGCAGCTGGTACTTGTTGTGGCTTGCTGAGCAGCGGGCTGCTGGCAGGTAGCGGGGGTACGCTTAGGCGTAGACTATGTGATGCCCTTGGGCGTGAACAGCAAGGAGCCACAAAGGTTTATAAAAGTTACGTGGACGTCGGGTTTTGGGATCAAGCCCAGAACAACCTGTCCGATGCAACCATCCCTTACACGAGACACACTGATCAGAGTATGACCGTCCTAAAAAGATTCTTTTCCGGCAGATGCAGCAAAACCATTTCTCAGGACCGGGGTCAGGAGACGGACCCTGATTGGATTCGATACCTCCCCGGAACAAGAGAATATGGAGCAGTCCCGCTGCAAGGAGCTGATGGTAGGATGACAATTTGTGGGAGGGACGCAACAAATTAAATGGGGTTACACAGAAATGACAGTCCTTGGTCGGGAAAAATCCCGAGTCGCTCCGGTACATAGAACCGACTGCCTTGGGAAGCGCAGGAAGCGTGGTAGCGACTGGTGGTCGGGATTGCTACTGTTCGCACATCGGGAATTGTAGCTCTTAATCATCGGGGATTTTAGCTCGAAAAAACTGAATGCGCCCTGTGCCACGAGAGTCATGAGTATTAATAGATCATTAATAGCAACCGTAAGTCGCATTTGTGCGGGACCGTCAAGAAGCCATAAATGATTTAAAGAAATTGTGTGTGCGCGACGATTATTAGGAGTTAATCCCAGGTGAAACTATGCTTTGCACGAGATATACAGACAAAAGTGTGACCATTTTATGTATCTATATTTCTTTTCAGCAGACGAAGCAGTACCAATTCCTAAATATCTATTTGCTTTGAGTTTAGTTGTATTTACAACTTAACAATGGTTAAAATAGTTTCTATCTGACCATTGCATGTATGTCTTGACACTAAATACTCATGTGTCATTGGAGTGTTATTACGCTGCCAACGATATGAATCGAAAATAGCAACTACAAAGCAGCCATACTGCGTTTATCCTGTCCAGTTAATGTTGGATGTGAATACATTCCTTTGTAAATCTAATCGAACTACACCCACTGGCCGCAAGAGCCTGCTAATGTTGTCTGTGATCCTAGCTCGTATGTTAAATTGGAAAAATGGCATTCCAAATTTTTACGAAGCCTGCCTTTCAATATATACCACATCTACTAATATACATATTAATCCATTATACATAGCCGACAAACATTGTGTCATAATTTGCTTGTTTTTTAGTTTACATGAACACGAGGAATAAAAAAAATTTACATAATAAGTCAGCCCCATTAAAGACTATCACTTTTCAGATTCCCATGGAAGACTATTCCTATGGAAGCTCGTTGTTCGCACGGTAAACTAGCAGGTTGCAGTTGTTCGTGAAACGTACTACACTGAAAGAAATGGTGCTAGTAAAATCAACAAATCTGTTCTGTTGTTCTTGACTTAACGGAGAATTGGTGAAATTGAAGGAATTACGGTTAATTCGACCGAGTTCTTTGTCAAGCGAACAAATTAGTTTAGTCGTTTCAACAGAACAGAAATTGTCGCTCTTAAGTTAACAAAATTCTGCAAAATTGACAGATTCCTAATCAATCTAACTGGCTTTTTTGTTAACACAACTGATCTCACTGGTCATTTCAACAGCGATCAACAGTCGATACATAAGCAAATTTCAAAGAGAATTTTACGCTCACTCTACTTTGTACTTATAACGATGGTGCCAGTGGTTAAGAAAAAAATACCAAAATAAGAAAACCACCAAATCCAAAAAACACACGAAATGGGAAAGCAAAAAAAACTAGTTTTTCAGTTATCAATACAAAACGAATAACTCTTTTTTAAATTTACTGTGCAAAAAATTATGTGATACCGGGACACCTATTTATCGGGTATATTTTTACGACTTCTCCTCCAAGCGAAATGCAAAATTGCGCCCTCTTGTTGCAAAGGTTTTGTTTGAACGAACAGGATTTATCCAAAGTTAGTAACATTTTGTTCAAGTTTTTACCAATTTTCACTCACGCAAACGTATCTAATAAGATAATAAAAAACATCCTTTTTAATGTTGATGTTTCCAACAACATAAAAGCTTGAGTTGTTTTGGAATCGTTTCAACTTAAAGTGTTACGAAAACTAAACTTACCGAATTACATGTAAAGTTACTCCAGTGGTGAATTACCTTCCTGCGATTTGATTCTTTACTTTTCTATAACTTACAAGTTCTCTATTTAAAATGTTATGTCAAACATTTATACTAAAAGTTTTGTTCGAAACAATCAAGTGTGGCAACTACATGCGAGAGAAGAAATTGAGAATGAGCTGAGCTGCAACTGAAAGAATTGATAAAAAGTTTTGTGACTACTATTTTCATTTCTATTTGCAAAGCGAAGTTGAAAACTATAAATTAAATAAATTATAAAATATTGTAACGAATTTAGCGTAATTCCTCTTATTTGCAACCTTCTGCTAACGTTCGAATCACTAAACTATTGAACAAATAACTCCAATATGCAATAATGCAAAATGGTCTTTATTAGACTACTTTCACAATAACACTTCTACTTCTCAACAGATATCGTGCTTAAATCAAACTGATTAACTGATTCTCAGCTTTACCTCCTTTTATACTCTGTGATTTCCTTGTTCGCATACTTCTAGGCGCTTCTGGAATTTAACTTAGTTACAAGCTATAAAATTAACAGATATAACTACAGATGCACGTTATAGCTTCTCATATGCGCGTGTATATGTGAGTGATACTTACACAAATGATTGCCTACTTTTGTGAGCATCTCAGATTAGGTATATGCATGTGTTTGTGTGTTTTTCTCCGCTGCGTGTACGCATTTATGTGTAGACATAATGATTGATTCGTTTATGTAGATACAAGTGACTGCTTGCTTTATTGTTGTTGTGGCTTTATTTACTTAGTATCCGATTAGTGATGTGCGTATCACTTAGCGTCACTAATATTCGTCACAATATAAAATTTGCTGAAAGTGTGTTTAATAAAATAAAATAAGTGTCACCGTGGTGTGATGGTAGCGATTGCCCTTGGTTCACACCCCGGGCAAAGCAACATCAAAATTTTAGAAATAAAGTTTTTCAATTAGAAGACAATTTTTCTAAGCGGAGTCGCCCCCCGGCAGTGTTTGGCAAGCACTCCGAGTGTATTTCTGTCATAAAAAGTTCTCAGTGAAAATTCATCTGCCTCGCAGATGCCGTTCGGAGTCGGCATAAAACAAGTTGGTCCCATCCCGCCAATTTGTAGGAAAAATTAAAAAGGAGCACTACGCAAAAGGTTATCGCGCCTACATTTATTTATTTTTTTTTGTCGCAACAAGTTTTTTTGTTCATTTGACTACTAAAACGGTCAATTACGAATCGACAATTTGTGCGCAGTTGATTCAACATCTTGTTACGTTGGATAAAAATTGACAAAAATTTCGGTTGAATTGACCCGTATTTGGGTTGATTTTACTAGTCTTTTTCTTTCAGTGTAGTCGTCCACGCGAAGAACAGAAAAGTATTCATCTTCGATGGGACCGACTATATGGTGTATTTATATTTTTATACTCAGCGTGCTTTGCACACAGATTATATTAACTTTGATTGGATAACGGTTGGCTGTACAGGTATAAAGGAATCGAGATAGATATAGACTTCCATATATCAAAATCATCAGTATCGAAAAAAAATTTGATTGAGCCATGTCCGTCCGTCCGTCCGTCCGTCTCTCCGTTAACATAATAACTTGGGTAGATATTGAGATATCTTCACCAAATTTGGTACACGAGCTTATCTGGACCCAGAATAGATTGGTATTGAAAATGAGCGGAATCGGATGATAAACACGCCCACTTAAAAAAAATACTGATTATTTAGTAAATAATACACCTAGAATGTTGAAATTTGACGCGTGGACTGATATTGAGACTCTTGATAAAAATTTGAAAAATTTTCTTAAAATAGGCGTGGCACCGCGCACTTATGATCAAATCAATTTTATAAATATTATTAATCATAAATCAAAAATAGGTAAACCTATCGTAACAACATTGGGCATACAATAAGGAACATTTGAAGAAAAATTTACGAAATCGGTTAAGGACCACGCCCACTTTTATATAAAAGACTTTAAGAGGGTCATGGTCTTTGCAAAAAAGAGCTTTATATTAATGGTATTTCCTTCCCCAAGTGGATTTATAACAATAAATAGGAAAATTTTCAAACTTTAAAAAATGGGCGTGCCACCACCCCTTTAATGACTAAGCAATTTTCTGTTTCGGGAGCCATAACTCGAAGAAAAATTAACATATTGTAATGAAATTGTGTACATATACATATATTCCTTATAGCAGAAAATATTTGTAGTAAAAATGGACGGGATCGGTTAAAGCCCACGGCAACTTAGATATAAAACAAGTTTAAAAGGGTCGTTGACTAGAATAATAAGCTATAACTTAGCCAAAAATTATTTTGAATCAATGACATTTCACTTATCAAGTTTTACTGTAAGAGGAAATGGGGAGACATTTTTCTTTTAAACGGGCAGTGCCACGTTTTATGTAGAAAAGTAATTTATCTGAAATGAAATGTAAAATGGAAGCTCGCGCTGAGTATATAATGCTCGGTTCCACCCGAACTTAGACACATTTACTTGTTTCAAATGAATTAGAATGAGTGAGATCCGTATAGATAAGATAATAGAAAGTTTTACCATAGCAGATTGGCATATGTTTGGATAGGGCTCTAGGAACTGCTTTGAGGGAACGCCTAATGCGGAACTGATGATAGCAAACAATTGGTGTCCCAAAGTGTACTAAGGTGCAGCTCGATGGCTGAATTCACCCTTCACTACCAATTATCAATCTTCCCCTCACCTACACTTTAGCTGGAAGTGTTGAAATTCAAACACCTATTTGTACAAACAACAACAGTCTGAATGGTTCAATTGGGATTCTTTCAGAAATAGCAAGTAACACCAATGATAACTCCCTTGATATATACTGTTCAGTGAATCCCTACGCTTGTTTTAAGAGGGATTAAGGAAAATTAAGAAATTTGATAAGCGGACTCATTTTGTTTTCTATTTACATTCATACCCACCTAAGTACATAGTTCACTGATGTATGCGACTTGTTATAGCTTAGCGAACAGGGCGTATAGATATGTATACCTATATATATGTATGTATATACATATGTATGTATATGACGAATTCTAGACTATAACTTATAGGAAACTAACTCACAAATATCAAAACATATGTAGGGTGTTGTTGTTTGTTGCGAAGTCTAATTTTTCTAGAACTAACATCCGAAACCAGGTGTAGATCCTTATATCCAGTTATAGATTAGTTGTAGATACTTATATCCAGTTACAGATTTATTTAATTTTAAAAATTAATATATTGTTCTTTTAACATTTTAAAGAGTTAAAAATTTCTAACAATAATGAAAATTGAATAATTTTCTTCCGATCAGTATGACATATGTGGAGATTAAGTTTCCTTTAAGCTATTCTGATCTATTTCGTTGTAGTGCGAATAAAAACAAGAGTTATTCCACCTTACGGCCCAACGTTTCGCCAAATTTCCTTGGCATCATCAGGGGCGTAATATTCTATTTATTATTGTATAAAATAAAAACAACAAGAAATGCAAAAAGTTACAATACTAAAATTTTTTAAATGCTTTTGAGTATACATATATCCACAGACAAAACTCAACGAAACAGATAAACAAATACAACATACTTCTGAAAATCAACTTACTTTAGATGTGGCGGTAGACAAAATTACAAAACGAAAATAAATAAAATTTACAAAAAATTACACCATTAATTACATATAAAATCGGTACCATCGAGTTGTGGTACACTTTGTCACATTAAACACTATAAACTTAATAAATAAGCTGCGGCAATATTGTCAGTATCTTCCTTCCTGTTGGTTGTCTTTTCTCTATTTTGCAGTATTCGTAGGCTCTCTAAAGTGTATCGTTTTCTTTCTCTCATTTCTCAAAGACAACAACTATTTCACCTACAACGACAAAATATACATACAAACACATGGAATGCCGATGGGCAACCCCCTCTCTCCAACCATCGCAGGTATAGTCATGGACGATTTACTTAACTACACTCTCACAGAACTCCAAAAACAACACAATATAAAAATAAAGTTCCTTATAAAATACGTTGATGACATATTCGCCATAGTCAAAAGAAAAGACGCAAATATAATTTTAAATACATTGAACAAATACCACAACAAATTGAAATTTACCATAGAAAAAGAAGAAAACGGCAGTATCCCTTTCTTAGACACCCGAATATATAGAAATAACAACGTTTTAATATTAGATTGGTATTCCAAACCAACTGCTTCTGGGCGCCTAATAAATTACTTTTCATCGCAACCTTTAAAATATAAAATAAATACGGCCAAGAACCTCATAAGCAAAATATTGACAATCAGCCATCAAACATTTCACGACGCTAATATAAGAAAAATCAAAATGACACTTAGAAAGAATAATTACCCCGACTACTTGATATCAAGCCTAATCATGCAAAAACAAATGGACATCAAAAATACTAGACTTCAAACAACACACACAGGCAACAACAACCAAACAAAGCAATACTTCAGTGTCACATATATTCCTAGGCTCACAGAAAACTTCACGCGAGATCTTATAAAAACATCAAACAAGACATTGGCTTTTAAATCAAATTGCACTTTGGCGACTTGCTTTACAAAAACAAAAAGCCCTGTAGATCTCCAACAACAAAGCAACGTAGTGTATCAAATACAATGCAAAGGAAACGACGAAGAAAAATGCAACAAAGTTTACATCGGGACGACCAAACGAGCTTTAGGTACGCGACTATCTGAACATGAAGCCGATATACGAAAACAAAAACAAAGCACAGCATTAGCGCAGCATGCAGTAACAAATAATCACAGAGCTGACTTTGCAGGCGCGAAAGGTTTTAGATAAAGAAATGAGAGAAAGAAAACGATACACTTTAGAGAGCCTACGAATACTGCAAAATAGAGAAAAGACAATCAACAGGAAGGAAGATACTGACAATATTGCCGCAGCTTATTTATTATGTTTATAGTGTTTAATGTGACAAAGTGTACCACAACTCGATGGTACCGATTTTATATGTAATTAATGGTGTAATTTTTTGTAATTTTTATTTATTTTCATTTTGTAATTTTGTCTACCGCCACATCTAAAGTAAGTTGATTTTCAGAAGTATGTTGTATTTGTTCATCTGTTTCGTTGAGTTTTGTCTGTGGATATATGTATACTCAAAAGCATTTAAAAAATTTTAGTATTGTAACTTTTTGCATTTCTTGTTGTTTTTATTTTATACAATAATAAATAGAATATTACGCCCCTGATGATGCCAAGGAAATTTGGCGAAACGTTGGGCCGTAAGGTGGAATAAACCTTGTTTTTATTCGCACTACAACGAAATAGATCAGAATAGCTTAAAGAAAACTTAATCTCCAAATAATGAAAATTTTTGAAATTTCATAAATCAAAAAATGAAAGTAAAATTATTAAAATAAACTAATAAATTGAATTCACAAAGTATATAAAGTTAAAAGTAAAATTTATAATACATATATTAAAAGGAACCCCACATTACTCCCCCTTCAAGAAAATTTAACATTAAACAAATTGAACGTAATTCTCTTTTTATATAAATTCTTGTTGTTGTTTGTGTCTCTTGTTTCAATTATTGCAGGTTTTAATCTGCCAATTGGAACAGTTTTAATATTATTATTTATTTCAAGTTTAAACCATGTTCGGCCTTTTTCCACAATTTTGTAAGGTCCTTCATATGGTTGTTCTAAGGAATTTTTATTAATAACGCGAACAAATACATATTTACAAGTTTGAAGATCTTTTGGAACGTAAATTCCAGTATCAGAATCTTTATGATGACTTAAATTTGATCTAATATTTCGGCACAACAAGTTCCCCTGGCAAACGTAAATTTTAGCCAAAAACCATTTCCGCTGGTGTAGCAGAAATATCTTCTTTGTAAATTGATCTTAAACCAAGAAGTATGACAGGTAATTCATCATACCAAGTATTTATTCCATCCCTAGCCATAATAGTAGCTTTTAGCTGTCTATGAAATCTCTCAACAATACCGTTACTTTGAGGGTGATCCGTAGATGTTGTTATTTGATGACTACCAAGTAATTTATTTAACTCTGAATTTAATTTTGATGTAAACTGGCTACCTTGATCAGTAGTAACTTTTAACGGAACTCCGAAACGAAAAACATATTATCTGAAAAATTTATTTGCAACTGTAGTTGCTGACATATCTTTTAAAGCATGTGCTTCTGGCCAGCGAGTAAACCTATCAATAATTGTCAAAATAAAACGATGTTCTTTAGAAACTGGCAAAGGTCCAACTATATCTAAATGGATGTGTTCAAATCTACTTTTGGGAATTGGAATTTTACTAATGGGAGACTTAGTGGGACGAGAAACTTTGGATTTTTGACAGTTATGACACTCTTTCGACCAAATATTAATATCTTTGGTCATATTAGGCCAACAGTATTTCTTAATAATGAGTCGTCGTGTAGCTCTCATACCGGGATGTGTAATGCCATGTAACATATCAAATACTGACTTTCATAATTTACTGGGTACAAATGGTTTAGGATTATCTCAAGAAATTTCACACCAAATATTGAAATTTAAAATAGGAATTTTAATTAACTTTAAATTTAAAAATTTAGGATCAGTTATAAGTTCGTTAAATCATTATCATTTTGTAAAATTTTAAAATTCACTTCCGAATTCTGTATTGCACTAACTTCAAAGGCTCTGAACAGTGTATCCGCTACAACATTGGATTCTCCTTTAACGTACTGTATGTCATCGGTGAACTGTGCTATGAATTCCAAATGTCTCATTTGTCTGCGACTCCGTTCTGTTTTTGAATTTAAAGCAGTAGTCAATAGTTTATGGTCCGTATAAAATGTAAATTGTCTTCCTTCCAAAAGACATTTAAAGTGTTTAATACTCAAATAAATTGCTAACAATTCTCTGTCAAAAGCACTGTATTTAGTTTCAGATGAAGAAAGTTTCTTTGAAAAGAATGCAAATAGTTTAATTTTATTGTTAAAACTCTGTTGTATCACTCCACCTATTGCTAAATTTGATGCATCAACTGTTAAAGATAATTTTTCATCTTTATTAAAATGATTTAATATTATCGTCGATGCAAACTTATCTTTAATACATTCAAACGCTTCAGTCGTTTCTTCATCCCAAATTAAAGTTTTATTGCGTTTTTTATCTGTCCTACTAATTAAATCGTAAATTTTATTTGTATATTCAGCTAGTTTTGTAATATATCGATGATAATAGTTTACCATGCCTATGCATTTTTGAGTCTGCTTTATTGATTTAGGACGTTCAAAATTACGAATAGCTGATACTTTGTCATCCGTTGGTCGGATTCCTGAGCTAGATATAGTATGTCCCAAAAAGTCAATGCTCATAACTCCAAAAGTACATTTACTGGGTTTAATATTCAAACCGTATCCTGTTAGACGCTGAAAAAGTATATTTAAATCTTTTAAATGTTGATCTTCGTCTTCACTGGCGATAAGTAAGTCATCAATATAAGCAAATACAAAATCTAGGTCACCTACTACTTCATTTATGAATATTTGAAAAGACTGAGCTGAATTTCTAAGACCAAAGGGCATTCTAATAAATTTAAACAATGCCAAAAGGAGTGGTATTCGCAGTTTTATAAATGTCTTCTTTAGCCATAGGAATTTGATGATAAGCTCTAACTAAGTCTAACTTTGAAAATATTTTTTTATTAAAGAGATTCATATTGAAATCCTGAATATGAGGTAGTGGATAACGATCTGGTATGGTACAAACATTTAATCTTCTGAAATCACCACGAGGACGCCAGTCATTTGATTCTTTTTTTTTGTACTAAGTGAAGTGGAGAAGCTACTGAAGAACTAGAAGGTTCACAAATTCCTTTTTTAACTAAAAAATTAAATTCACCTTTAGCAATTTTATATTTAATTGGGTCTAAGCGCCTTGGCTTTGAATATGGAAGATTACCTTCTGTTATAAGTTTGTGTACCGTGGTATGTTTTACTGGCTTTGTATAATCTGGTTCAGTAATAAGTAATGGAAACTTTTTAAATAATATTGTATATTGATTATCAACAGTAAACAATTTGGGAAGAGGAACGTTACAAAAATATGAAATTGTGTTAACAAATAGATTTGTCAATGAATCTACTAAACGTTTTTGTTTAATATCTTCTAAAAGACCTTAAAAAGAAAGTCAGCTCCGATAATGGGTTTTGCTATTTCAGCTATCAAAAACGCAAAGGGAAATTCACGACGTAAACCTAAGTTTACATTTAATACCTACTTTTCATAGGTAGAAATTGTTGAACCATTAGCTGCAGTAAGAATAATATCCGAACGTTTTTCATGTGGAAATTTTGATGCAGGTAATACTGAAATTTCTGCTCCACTATCAATCAAAAAATATAGTTTATTTTCTTTATCAAAAATAAATAAGCGACGAGTTGAACATTCAAAATTTCCGTTATTTGTCACTGCAACAACGGACGAATTTAGTTTGTTGAATTTTGATTTTTATTATATGAACAAGGTTTTTCACACTTAATTGCTTTATCTCCAAATTTATAGTGAAATCTACACAACAATTTGAGTTATTACGTGAATTAGATCTACGTCTAAATGTATTTCGAAAATTATTTCTTTTATTTGATAGTGAACGATTTTCATTAATTTGAGTTTTAATTTCTGATAATTCTAGGAATAATTTTTGAAAATTATCGCAAATAAGAGAAGTTGTTTCAATTAAATTTTCTATAACAGAATTTTGAGATCTACTATCTAAAATATTGTTAACCGTGAAAACTTCATTTTTATTAATCACCTCTCAAATATTGTCCGCTAAATTCGTTAATTCGTTAATATTATTTGAAGTTGAACTAACTAAAATTGCATTTAAATTCTTCGGTAATTTCCTCATCCAAAGTTTTTTCAAAATATTTTCACTAAAATTTGAACCTGCAATCAAAACTAATGATCGATAAAATTCAGAGGGTTTACGGTCACCCATCTCAGAATCACTTAAAATTCTATTGAGTTTAGAATTTTCTTTAAGTGAAATCTATTTATCAGAACTTTTTCAAATTCAGAATACCGTAACGAATTTACTGCAATTCCCCTTATTTGCAATCTTCTGCCAACGTTCGTATCGCTAAACTGTTGAATAAATAACTCCAATATTGAATAATGGAAAAATGGCCTTTATTAAAGTACTTCACAATAACACTTATACTTTGCAACGAATAGCTTGCTTAATAACCAAACTGATTGATAGCTCAAATGAAACTGATTTTCAAAATAATACTGCTATTGCTCGCTAGATAGCGTCCTAATTAAAACTGCTCATAGCGCCTCTACCGCTGATGCTTTTATACTCTGTGATTTCCTCGTGGCATCTTCTAGGCGCTTCCAGAATTATTTAGTTAGTTATAAATTTCTCAGCTACAACTACAGATGTATAATTCTTATAGCTTCTCTCATACCCCATGCGCTTGTATGTGTGAGCGACACTACCACAATCACAATTCCATACCTTTAGGAGCATTTCAGATAAGATATCTGCATGTGCTTGTGCGTTGCTCTCAGCTGCGTGTACCTACATATGTGTAGACATAATGATTGATTCATTTATGTAGATACATAATGATTGATCTATGGATGTGCATGCAAGGCGCTGCTTAGCATCGGCTTAGAGATGGCAGCACCCCTTCGTTTTGCTAATATTCGCCACAATACTTATTATTCTGAGGAGGATTTTGAATAAAACCTAAAATACTTATAATTGCTTCCTGCGGAAGTGCTGTTACAATATATTCATACTTAGTATTCTCTTGAGTAATACCTTTAGTCCTAAATTGCATTTCTGCATGTACAAACCATGCGTCAGGACAATTAGTCCAAAATTGTGGAAGTTTAATTGACGTTGCAGAAACTTCATTTGTTCTCTATTCTTATAAGGATTAATAATATGTTCAGAAAAAATTTCATTTGGTAAATCAATTAGTGAGTCATTTAAATTGTTTGTGAGTGTAGTTTGCATATTGTGTACATTGTTGTGCGGGGAATGAAACATATTTATCTTATTTTTTTTTTAAAGAAGAGAGTTCAAAAATAAAAAGAAATTTGACAAGAAATAACGAAAAACCGTCCTCTGTTTGAAAATCAACAAAATAAAACAAAACAGTAAATAATTAAACAGTTAAATAATTAATATTTTTTTTAATAAAAATATGATGAACTGAAGGCAGAGCTAACAAAATTAAAATCCTCCAAAACAAATTTCAAAGTAAAATATTTAATAATAAAATATATATATATAAATAAAATTGATCTCACCAATATAGACGTAAATACTCAAAATAGCAATCGTTGATGTTGTCACAATTGTATATTTTTACTGATTTGAACCAACCCAACAGAAAAAGATCGCTTTTTACTGATTTTGAACGCCATACGATCTACATTAAATATGTGCACGGTTTTACTGTCGATGGAATCACATTATTCCATATGTTCAAGCACTTGATCATAGACACGCTCTTCCATTTTTAAAATAATGCAATTTTTTTTAAATTACAGCAAGTTTCTTATGTTGTTATTATTATTATAATCTAATATATAAAATTCTTGTGTCACGGTGTTAGAAGCTTAACTCCTCCGAAACGGCTGAACCGATTCTCATGATATTTTGTGAGCATATTGGGTAGGTCTGAGAATCGGCCAAAGTCTAAATTTTTTTCGCTACGTGCCTAGAGTCTTGAGAACGTGGACCCGGGTACCCCTAGAATGTGTTTATACAATATAGATATCAAATGAAAAATGTTGATGAGTGCTATAGTACAGGATAATTTTCATACAACTGGGAGGCTAGGGTCTCGAGATATAGCCCAAAACGTAGACCAGGGTAGCCCAAGAGTGCTTTTTTACCTCCCTATGGAGACATATTTCCCACACTTCAATCATCACCAAATTTTGGCTATAGGTTCCTTCGATCAAGACGAAGGTTTTTCATATTTCAGAATTAAGAATTTTAAATTTAAATTTTATTTTGGCTATGCGAACGAGCAATCTTAGCTCCCAAAAATGATCATGCTAACAAAATCAATGATCGCATGCAAAACCAATTTCCTGGTGAAGTGACGAAATATAAACCGAGCGATACAGTTACAGATGAAGGTAAAATTGTGAATTATCCAATTGAGTTTCTAAACTCCTTAGAACCAAAAGGAATACCTGTGCATATATTAACTTTGAAAATTGGCTGATCAGCATGCTTCTTCGGAATTTAAACCCACCAAAAATTATGCAATGAAACCAGAATTTGCGTTTAGAAATTAATGCCGAATGTAATCGATACAATAATCATAAGCGGTAAAAGCAAAAATGAAGATGTGCTCATACCACGGATCCCAATGATTCCTACAGATCTGCCATTCAATTTTATGCTCTTACAGCTTCCTGTACGCCCTGCTTTTGCAATTACAAACAACAAAGCACAAGGACAATCGCTTACTGTTGCAGGCTTAAATTTAGAGAGTCCGTGCTTTTCCCATGGACAGCTATACGCTGCTAGCTCTAGAGTTGGAACGCCAAAAATTTGTTTATCTTTGCACCAAAATATTGTGTACCCACTTGCATAACAATAAGACACAATAATAAAGTGTTTCAACGAAAATTTCACCAAACATGCGTACATAATTCAATTCAATTTACAAAACAATAAACTAAATTATTAACAAACGAAACAGAAAAAATAACGCAACATTCATTCGATCTCGGGCGTTACAACGTACGCCGGGTAAAGCTAGTCTAATATATAAAATTCCTGTGTCACTGTGTTAGAGGCTTAACTCCTCCGAAACGGCTGAACCGATTCTCATGAAATTTTGTGAGCATATTGGGTAGGTCTGAGAATCGGTCAACGTCTACCTTTTTTTTCGCTACAATTTTTATACAATATGGGTATGAAATGAAAGCTGTTGATGAGTGCTATAGTACAGGATAATTTTCATACAACTGGGAGGCTAGGGTCTCGAGATATAGCCCAAAACGTGGAACCGGGTACCCCTAGAATGTGTTTATACAATATGGATATCAAATGAAAGCTGTTGATGAGTGCTATAGTACAGGATAATTTTCATACAACTGCGAGGCTAGGGTCTCGAGATATAGCCCAATACGTGGACCCGGGTACCCCTAGAATGTGTTTATACAATATGGATATCAAATGATAGCTGTTGATGAGTGCTATAGTGCAGGATAATTTTCATACCCCTGGGTGACTAGGGTCTCGAGATATAGGCCAACAAGTGGACCCGGGTACCCCTAGAATGTGTTTATACAATATGGATATCAAATGAAAGCTGTTGATGAGTGCTATAGTACAAGATAATTTTCATACCCCTGGGTGACTAGGGTCTCGTGATATAGGCCAAAACATGGACCCGGGTATCCCTAGAATGTTGTTGTTGTTATTGTTGTTGCGATGAGGTTGCTCACCGAAGGCTTTGGGGAGTGTTATCGATGTAATGGTCCTTTGCCGGATACAGATCCGCTACGCTACGGTACCACAGCACCAATAAGGTGCTAGCCCGACCATCTCGGGAACGATTTATGTGGCCACATTAAACCTTCAGGCCATCCCCTCCCTCCCCACATCCAAGTTCCATGAGGAGCTTGTGGTCGCCAGAGCCTCGTCTGTTAGTGAAACAGGATTCGCCGCGGATAGGTGAGGTTGACAATTGGGTTTGGAGAAGCTATATATTGCGCTGGCAACCTGAAGGGTTGCGCTACACAGCCTCTTGAATGTGGTATTTTAGTCGCCTCTTACGACAGGTATACCTACCGCGGGAATATTCTGACCGCCTAACCCGCTGGGTGGACCCCTAGAATGTGTTTATACAATATGGATAGCAAATGAAAGCTGTTGATGAGTGATTTAGTAGAGGGTAATTTTCATACCCCTGGGTGACTAGGGTCTGGAGATATAGGCCAAACGTGGGCCCGTGAACGCCTAGACAACGTTTTTCCATTGTGGGTAGCAAATTGAAGCTGTTGATAAGTGCTTTAGTACAGGGTAGTTTTCATACCTATTAGTGACTAGGGTCTCGAGATATGGGCCAAGACGTGGATCAGGGTAACACTAGGATGTCTTTTTACATTATGGGTATCAAATTGAAGCTGTTGATGTGTGCTATAATACAGAGTAAGTTTTACACCGTTGAGTGACTAGGGTCTCGAGATATAAGCCAAAACATGGACCCGGATACCCCTAGAATGTGTGTGTATTATGGATATCAAATGAAAGCTGTTGCTGAGAGCTCTAAAGTTCATTGTGATATTCGATTTAGTCGCATCAACCTGGCAAAACTGATAAATATGCATGCGAAGCCGAAATAAAGACAAGAATTAATAATACCCACATACCTATTTACATACGTCCTATTCGATTTGCCTGAAATTTCGTATATAAATTTGCCTATATTGGTATTTACGATGCTTTTTTCCGGGAAGTATACCAGGGACGGACTGGGACTGGGATTAGGACTAGGACTGGGACTGAGACTGAGACTCGGAGTGGGACTGGGACTGAGACTCGGAATGGGACTTGAACAAAATACATACCACCCTCTGGGACTGGCAATAAGAGATGAAGAAGAATGAGAAAAAATTGAGAGAAGAGAAAAGAGAGAAGGAGACTGCGAAAGAGGCAGAATGAGACGAAGATGGAGATAAATGAAGACGCAGGGAGGAGTGAATAAAAAGATTAGGAAAAAGTGTAGAGGGGTAGGGCAGAGTTAGGCGGAAAAAGCATATTAAAATGTATGCAGATAGACCAAATTTAGGGCAGAACAACGTTTGCCGGGTCTACTAGTTAATGAATAAAATTTCAAGTATGCAACTTTGAATAATGCTGTATGTTGATGATAACATGCAGTTATATGAAGAGTCCAAATTAGACAAATGTATAACACTAAGCGTAGAGCTCTTCCGTTTGATTATTCGTTTTGTTTAAGCGCACCTTATTCTACTGGCTTGATTGCAATTCAATTTGTTTTAGTCTTTTGATACAAGATCTTGATAAATGGTATCGTATTGAATATCGAATTCGTAAATATTTGGTTTATCGATTGTCTCCTGGCAGGATCGCCAGTTATAGATCCTTATATCCAGTTATAGATTTATTTAATTTTAAAAATTAATATATTGTTCTTTTAACATTTTAAAGAGATAAAAATTTCTAACAATAATGAAAATTTTTAAGATTTCACAAATCAAACAAGTAAGGAAAGCTAAGTTCGGGTGTAACCGAACATTACATACTCAGCTGAGAGCTTTGGAGACAAAATAATGGAAAATCACCATTTAGCAAAATGAACCTAAGGAATGTGTTTGTATGACATGTGTATCAAATGAAAGGTGTTAATGATTAGTAGTGGGCCCTAGTTCTATAGGTGGACCCTAGAATGTGTTTGTACGTTATGCGTATCAAATTAAAAGTATTAATGAGGGTTTTAAAAGGGCCCTTAGTTGTATATGTGAAGGCTTTTTCGAGATATCGACCGAAATGTGGACCAAGGAGACCCAGAACATCTTCTGTCATGTACCGCTATTTATTTATATATGTCATACTACGAACAGTATTCCTGCCAATATTCCAAGGATTTTTGATTTCGCCCTGCAGAACTTTTTCATTTTCTTCTACTTAATATGGTAGGTGTCACACCCATTTTACAAAGTTTTTTATAAAGTTATATTTTGCGTCAAAAAACCAATCCAATTACCATGTTTCATCTCCTTTTTCATATTTGGTACAGAATTATGGCATTTTTTCATTTTTCGTAATTTTCGATATCGGAAAATTATACATGGTCATAGTCGGATTTCGGCCATATTTTATACCAAGATAAAGTGACTTCAGATAAGTACGTGAACTAAGTGTAGTAAAGATATATCGATTTTTGCGCAAGTTATCGTGTTAACGGCCGAGCGCAAGGACAGACGGTAGACTGTGTATAAAAACTGTGCGTGGCTTCAAACCAATTTCACCAATTTTCTCAGAAAACAATTATCGTCATAGAATCTATGTCCCTACCAAATTTCACAAGGATTGGTAAATTTTTTTTCGACTTATGGCACTAAAAGTATTCTAGACGAATTAAATGAAAAAGGGCGGAGTTACGCCCATTTTGAAATTTTCTTTTATCTGTGTATTTTTTTGCACCATATGGAGTCGAATGTTGCCATAATTTACTTTTATACTGTAAAGATATTAAATTTTTTGTTAAAATTTGACTTTAAACAAATTTTTTTTTTCAAAAGTGGGCGTGTTCGTCATCCGATTTCGCTAATTTTTATTAAGCATACATATAGTAATAAGAGTAACGTTGCTGCCAAATTTCATTATGATATCTTCAACGGCTGCTAAATTACAGCTTGCAAAACTTTTAAACTACCTTCTTTTAAAAGTGGACGGTGCCACGCCTATTGTAAAATTTTTTTTTTATTTTCTATTTGGCGTTATAAGGTCAACGCGCCTACCAAGCTTCATCGCTTTACCCATCTTTGGTAATGAATTATCGCACTTTTTTGTTTTTTAAACTTTTCGATATTGAAAAAGTGGGCGTGGTTTTAGTCCGATTTCGTTCATTTTAAATAGCGATCTGAGATGAGCGCCCAGGAACATACATACCAAATTTCATCAAGATACCTCAAAATTTACTCAAGTTATCGTGTTTAAAGACGGCTGGAGAGACGGACGGGCGGACGGACGGACATGGCTAAATAAATTTCTTTTTTCACCCAGATCATTTTGATATATAGAGGTCTATATATATCTCCATTAGTTTATGCCGTTACGGATTACCGTTATGCGAACAATGTTAATATACTCTGTGAGCTCTCCTCAGCTGAGTACAAAAATTAAAGTAAAACAAGTAAGAACGGGACTGTCTTCGGCTGTGCCGAAGACTTCATACCTTTCATGAATGGGGCTGAACAATAATCTTATCCCGTTCGTAATCTCCGAATAATCGGATGTATAAGATAAGAAATATATAGTGAACAGATCTACATACCTTAACGATTTTTAAGATAAATATAAAATAAAAAACAGGTAGGTAATTCGTGTGAGGATGCAAAGTTTCAGGTTTTTTGTGGTCTGCGTGTAAAAGCTATGACTACGAATCACGTATTTCAAAAATATATGACGAAAACGTAACTATTTGATGAAATTTGATGAATTTTGAAGATTCTAGCCGTAAAAAAGGGGTCAAAATGACAGTTTATATGAAGTATATAATATATATACGACCGATCTCTATGATTTTTTCAGACAACAATATATGCTATATACGTAAGCATTTTGTGAAATTTGAAGCTTCTAACTGTTAAAACGGGGCAGAAATTGCGTAAAGTTTCTTATCTGAACAATCAGTTGTATGAGATATATACTATGTGTACCACCGATCTCAATGATTTTTTCAGACATCAATATATGCTATACATGTAAGCAGTTGGTGAAATTTGAAGCTTCTAGCTGTTAAAATGGGGCCGAAATCGTAAAAAAATATATATATACTATATATATATACTATATATACCATCATATATATATTATATATATCACCGATCTCCATGATTTTTTGACACAAAAATACATACTATATACGTAAGCAATCGGTGAAATTTGAAGCTTATAACTGTTAAAATGGGGGGCAAAGTTTCTTATCTGAACAATCGGTTGTATGGGATATATACTATATATACCACCGGTATCTATGATTTTCTCAGACAACAATATATGCTATACACGTAAGCATTTGGTCAAATTTGAACATATCTAAACGATTTTTAAGATAAATATAAAATAAAAAATAGGTAGGTAATCTGTGTGAGGATGCAAAGCTTCACGTTTTTTGTGGTCTGCATGTAAAAGCTATGGCTACGAATCACGTATTCCAAAAATATATGACGTAAACGTAACTATTTGATGAAATTTGTTGAATTTTGAAGCTTCTAGCCGTAAAAAAGGGTCCAATATGACAGTTTATATGAAGTATATAATATATATACCACCGATCTCTATGATTTTTTCAGACAACAATATATGCTATATACGAAAGCATTTTGTGAAATTTGAAGCTTCTAACTGTTAAAACGGGGCAGAAATTGAGCAAAGTTTCTTATCTGAACAATCGGTTGTATGAGATATATACTATGTATACCACCGATCTCAACGATTTTTTCAGACATCAATATATGCTATACACGTAAGCAGTTGGTGAAATTTGAAGCTTCTAGCTGTTAAAATGGGGTAGAAATTGCGAAAAGTTTCTTATCTGAACAATCGGTTGTATGAGATATATACTATATATACAACCGATCTCTATGATTTTTTCAGACGACAATATATGTTATATACGTAAGCAATCAGTGAAATTTGAAGCTTATAGCTGTTAAAATGGGGTAGAAATTGCGAAAAGTTTCTTATCTGAACAATCGGTTGTATGAGATATATACTATATATACAACCGATCTCTATGATTTTTTCAGACAACAATATATGCTATATACATAACCAATCGGTGAAATTTGAAGCTTATAGCTGTTAAAATGGGGTAGAAATTGCGAAAAGTTTCTTTTCTGAACAATCGGTTGTATGAGATATATACTATATATACAACCGATCTCTATAATTTTTTCAGACAACAATGTATGCTATATAAGTAAATATTCGGTGAAATTTGAAGCTTCTAGCTGTTAAAATGGGGCTAAAATTTGCGAAATTATATATATATATACTATATATATATACTATATATACCACCATATATATACTATATATACCACCGATCTTTATGATTTTTTCAGACAACAATATACGCTATATACGTAAGCATTCGCTGAAATTTGAAGCCTCTAGCTCTTAAAATAGGGCAGTAATTACGAAAAGTTCCTTATCTGAACAATCGGTTGTGGGGGATATATACTATATATACGACCGATCTCATAAATTTTTTCAGGCAACAATATGTGCAATATACGAAAGTATATGGTGAAGTTTGAAGCTTCAATCTGTTAAATTGGGTAAGATATTACAAAAATCCTCTTTTTCTGAAAAATCGGTTGTATGGAGGATATATGCTATAGTGGTCCGATCCGGTCGGTTCCGACAAATGTCTAATCGGACACCCAAATACACCTGCTCACCAAATTTTATCAAGATATCTCAAAAATTGAGGGACTAGTTTGCATACAAACAGACAGACGGACAGACGGACAGACGGACAGACGGACAGACGGACATGGCTAAATCAACTCAGCTCTTCAACCTGATTATTTCGGTATACTTAATGGTGGGTCTATCTATTTTCCTTTAAGGACTTACAATTTTCGGTTTCGTGACGAAATTAATATACCATTTCATTTTCATGAAAGGTATAATTATTGAAATAAACTAATAAATTGAATTCACAGAGTGTATAAAGTTAAAAGGAAAATTTATAATACATATATTAAAAGGAACCCTGCACTAGGATCACACAGAACATGATTAATGTATCCTTCTGATGTACATACATACATATGTAGGTATATTCTGGTGGGCTACCGGAACATATGTATGCTAATTCGTTTGTATATGTGTTTGAATGTCCGGCTTGTACCAATCAGGAAAACAGTTTGTTGGACTGTCCTGATTCTGACCACGCACCAATAACCAAGAGCAATGTTTGGATATTAATAAGTAAGACAGAATAGCAACACAGTTTCATATGAAGCAACGCTCGATTGGACGCTTACACCTCCGACAGGATACTAGAGTGAGAGAAGGGTTGCAACTGACTCCATTCCAACCTAAATACCTAAATACTGCTATTTATTTGATATTAAATACATATGTGTATGAGAAAGTATATTAGTACGATGATTTCTTATTAGTTAACTAGCAAAGCCGGATTCCTTTCACCAGCGCCCTCTCTTGAGTTAGGTTGAACTGGCCGGTGAATAAACGTGAGGTTTTATACTGAATAATGTTCATAGTGTTACCATAATTTGTTTGAAGAACAAAAAAGAAATCCCCGATTATTTTATAAAATAATTCACTCCTCTTGGCAAACACTAAAAGTTTTCTAGGATCTAGCTAAATTGGTGCTTCGAGATGACGAAATTCTACAGCCCCTGGTAGCTAGAGCCTTAACTTCGAGAATGCACTTTCTATAATTCCTTATATTGGCGATATCTTATAAATTAGCATGTGACGACAGATGGAAGTGTCCAGTCAGTGTGCCCATTATGAGCCTTCCGCCTTCAATGATAAGAAATACGAGCTACTTTGTAATTTCAACGTAGAACATGATCTCAGAAATTTTGCAGCCTCGCGCTTCTATTCACGCCTTTCCTTCTTGATGGTTCATATGCAACTGCTGTCTCATTTTGGTTTCTTCCAAGCGGATTGGAACATCTACCGTCGATTCATCGAGTGCAGCACCCTCCTTTTCCAGCTCATCGGCATTTTTATAACCTCCTAACCCTTTATAACGGTAACCCAATACTAGTTTACATTGCACTTCTTGATGTGAGAATACTGCCTTAATGACCGCCTGACTATAAATATATATATATATATATATATGACTATCAACATTAATGCATGCTTCCTCTATAATCTCTGTTGTTTTCTTAACAGCTAAAACTGCAACCTGAAAGACACTACAGTGATCTGGTAGCATATATGATCTACTTATTTCTGGATGGACACAGTAAACAGCAACCAACCGTATACATATGCCTGGTATGTTTTGCCAATTCCGCACCCAACCCTCCCACTCTATTGAGGAGCCAAGATCTCTTCCGATGCACACTGCACGGATTATGTAGGCTGTTCGCCCTACATTTGTTGACGCTTCATTGATGTGTTCATACTGCCTGTAATCCACCAGCCTCGAGACCTTAATCCTTTTTGCAGTTGCTATATTCTTAGCCATTGAGTCTTCTGTTGGGATGTGCAGAATCGTATGCATTGTTGGGTAGCTTTCGGGTTCTTGTTATGCTTATCATTAATAATCTGCTTACCTCCTGTAGTTTTTTAGTGTACGCACTTGTTTGTGTGGCTTCCTACCAATCAAGGACCCCAGAGTAAAGTATGAAACACTTCACTACTGCGTGACCATTCCTCGTCGTCCTTTTTTATCAGTCCCTGAATTATTCCTCAATCTCGCCGCTTCGCTGGAACATTCTATATCTGCACTGACATTTTTCAATGAAACTCTTTTTGACCTGTTGATTTCACGTTTATAGATCCTCCACAGATCTATATATTCGTACAAATACTCCTGGCTTTCCGCAACTTTTACCAGCTTAAAAATGTAGATACTCCTATCTTCTCCACTATGCTACTTATTGCAACTCTATATAGCAACAGGAATTCATACCCTCAAGACAATAAACATATATAATTCCATTATCTAGCTAAGTGGTGCTGTCATAGCATGAGTCCTGCTTCGCCTACGAGAACGACCTACCGCAACCTCTTAGGCTATATTTCTCGTCGTCTAGCTAAGTTAGAGGGCTTCTTCACTCAACCACTCAATTGTTGTTGCCCAATACTCCCCGTTACTACTACGACCATTGGCCACGCGCAATGATACTTCATACTGCTCTGCTGGCGCCCAACTGTTCACGTAATGACTTTATCCGCTATTTTGCCAACTCAGTTGCTTGAATACTCCCGCAATTTTTTGCTCATCTGGTGCCAACCACCGATAATTCCATCGAATATGTTATCTCTGTCACCTTTCGTCCCTATCAACTTCGTTCGTCACATGCTCTCAAACCAAACCACATCGCTTTCTCGCTCCACACTCTCTTGCTGTGTAAACATACTGCTACCTAAAGCCTCAAGTCATGTGCATGTAGCCGACCCTAGAATACAGAATGCTGTGTTTTTATTCAGCAGCAGCCCGTGCGAACTCCACTTAACACTGGATTGACGAAACGCTACTTTGTCTTAGGCAAACCCCTCCTCATACCAATGTATCTTCGGAAAATCTTCTTATATCATTGGAAATCATCTTTTGTGAGAAATATAATAAAAATTTTCAAAGTGAGTTTATAAAGTTAATATCGGAACAGGAACTGTAGATGGCAATAGTAAGGCTTCAGTAATGTTTCAAAATAATTGTCTTATTACGAATTCCACCGGGAATTTAAAAATATCTTGAGAACTTTTACATGGCTTGTTTTTATACCTTTCATGAAAATGAAATGGTATATTAATTTCGTCACGAAACCCAAAATTGTAAGTCCTTAAAGAAAATAGATAGACCCACCATTAGGTATACGGAAATAATCAGGATGAAGAGCTGAGTTGATTTAGCCATGTCCGTCTGTCCGTCTGTCTGTTTGTATGCAAACTAGTCTCTCAATTTTGAGATATCTTGATAAAATTTGGTGAGCGGGTGTATTTGGGTGTCCGATTAGACATTTGTCGGAACCGGCCCGATCGGATCACTATAGCATATATCCTCCATACAAGCGATTTTTCAGAAAAAGGGGATTTTTGTCATATCTTACTCAATTTAACAGATTGAAGCTTCAAACTTCACCATATAATTTCGTATATTGCACATATTGTTGCCTGAAAAAATTTATGAGATCGGTCGTATATATAGTATATATCCCCCACAACCGATTGTTCAGATAAGAAACTTTTCGTAATTACTGCCCTATTTTAAGAGCTAGAGGCTTCAAATTTCAACGAATGCTTACTCATATGGCATATATTGTTGTCTGAAAAAATCATAACGATCGGTAGTATATATAGTATATATATGGTGGTTTATATAGTATATATATATAGTATATATATATATTTTCGCAATTTTAGCCACATTTTAACAGCTAGAAGCTTCAAATTTCACCTAATGCTTACGTGTATAGCATATATTCATGTCTGAAAAAATCATTGAGATCGGTGGATAGTTCAGATAAGAAACTTTGCGCAATTTCTGTCCCATTTTAACAACTAGAAGCTTCAAATTTCACCAAATGCTTAAGTATATAGCATATATTGTTGTCTGAAAAAATCATAGAGATCGGTGGTATATATATTATATACTTCATATAAACTCTCATTTTTGCCCCTTTTTTACGGCTAGAAGCTTCAAAATTCATCAAATTTCATCAAATAGTTACGTTTACGTCATATATTTTTGAAATACGTGATTCGTAGTCATAGTTTTTACATGCAGACCACAAAAAACCTGAAACTTTGCATCCTCACACAAAGTACCTACCTGTTTTTTATTTTATATTTATCTTAAAAATCGTTTAGGTATGTAGATCTGTTCACTATATATTTCTTATCTTATACATCCGATTATTCGGAGATTACGAACGGGATAAGATTATTGTTTAGCCCCATTCATTAAAGGTATGAAGTCTTCGGCACAGCCGAAGACAGTCCCGTTCTTACTTGTTTCTAATTAATCGAATAGAGAATGGTAAAGCTGTTGAAGGAGAAAAGCAGTTCCCAAGCCAAGCCCAGGTCCTTTTAATACACGCTTCCAGTCTGTAGCAGAAATTAGTAGTTTGAAAGTTATACCATACACACGACTACGTACTGTACCATGCATTTCAATAGGAGACAAAGAAAGAGACAGCCAAATAATAAGTAAATATGTTCATTAGACTTGGACCTTAAATGAAGTAAAACAAGTAAGGAAGGTTAAGTTCGGGTGTAACCGAACATTACATACTCAGTTGAGAGCTATGGTGGCAACATAAGGGAAAATAACCATGTAGGAAAATGAACTGAAGGAAACCCTGGAATGTGTTTGTATGAAATGTGTATCAAATGAAAGGCATTAAAGAGTATTTTATGAGGGAGTGGGCCATAGTTCTATAGGTGGACGCCATTTAGGGATATAGCCATAAAGGGCCATAGTTCTATAGGTGGACGCCATTTAGGGATATAGCCAGATCAGGGTTGACTCTAGAATGCATTTGTACGATATGGGTATCAAATGAAAGGTATTAATGAGTATTTTAAAAGGGCGTGGACCTAAGTACTATAGATGGACGCCTTTTCGAGATATCGCCGTATAGATGGACCAGGGGTGACTCTAGAATGCGTTTGTACGATATGGGTATCAAATGAAAGGTGTTAATGAGCATTTTAAAAGGGAGTAATCCTTAGTTCCATAGGTGGACGCCGTTTCGAGATATCGCCATAAAGGTGGACCAGGGGTGACCCTAGAATTTGTTTGCACAATATGGGCATCAAACGAAAGGTGTTAATGAGTATTTTAAAAGGGAGTGGGCCTTAGTTCTATAGGTGGACGCCGTTTCTAGATATCGCCATAAAGGTGGGCCAGGGGTGACTCTAGAATTCGTTTGTGCAATATGGGTATCAAACGAAAGGAGTTAATGAGTATTTTAAGAGGGAGTGGGCCTTATTTCTATAGGTGGACGCATTTTCGAGGTATCGCAATAAAGGTGGACCAGGGGTGACTCTAGACTTTGTTTGTACGATATGGGTATCAAATGAAAGGTGTTAATGAGTATTTTTAAAAGGGAGTGGGCCTTCGTTTTATAGGTGTTCGCCTTTTCGAGATATCGCCATAAAGGTGGACCAGGGGTGACTTCAGAATTTGTTTGTATGATATGGGTATCAAATGAAAGGTGTTAATGATTATTTTAAAAGGGCGTGGGGCTTAGTTCTATAGGTGGACCCCTTTTCGAGATATCGCCATAAAGGTGGACCAGGGGTGACTCTAGAATTCGTTTGTGCAATATGGGTATCAAACGAAAGGAGTTAATGAGTATTTTAAGAGGGAGTGGGCCTTAGTTCTATAGGTGGACGCCTTTTCGAGATATCGCCATAAAGATGAACCAGGTGTGACTCTAGAATGCGTTTGTACGATATGGGTATCAAATGAAAGGTGTTAATGAGCATTTTAAAAGGGAGTAATCCTTAGTTCCATAGGTGGACGCCGTTTCGAGATATCGCCATAAAGGTGGACCAGGTGTGACCCTAGAATTCGTTTGTGCAATATGGGTATCAAACGAAAGGAGTTAATGAGTTTTTTAAGAGGGAGTGGGCCTTTCTGGACCAGGGGTGACTCTAGACTTTGTTTGTACGATATGGGTATCAAATGAAAGGTGTTAATGAGTATTTTTAAAAGGGAGTGGGCCTTCGTTTTATAGGTGTTCGCCTTTTCGAGATATCGCCATAAAGGTGGACCAGGGGTGACTTCAGAATTTGTTTGTATGATATGGGTATCAAATGAAAGGTGTTAATGATTATTTTAAAAGGGCGTGGAGCTTAGTTCTATAGGTGGACCCCTTTTCGAGATATCGCCATAAAGGTGGACCAGGGGTGACTCTAGAATTCGTTTGTGCAATATGGGTATCAAACGGAAGGAGTTAATGAGTATTTTAAGAGGGAGTGGGCCTTAGTTCTATAGGTGGACGCCTTTTCGAGATATCGCCATAAAGATGAACCAGGTGTGACTCTAGAATGCGTTTGTACGATATGGGTATCAAATGAAAGGTGTTAATGAGCATTTTAAAAGGGAGTAATCCTTAGTTCCATAGGTGGACGCCGTTTCGAGATATCGCCATAAAGGTGGACCAGGTGTGACCCTAGAATTCGTTTGTGCAATATGGGTATCAAACGAAAGGTGTTAATGAGTATTTTTAAAAGGGAGTGGGCCTTCGTTCTATAGGTGTTCGCCTTTTCGAAATATCGCCATAAAGGTGGACCAGGGGTGACTCTAGAATGAGTTTGTACGATATGGGTATCAAATTAAAGGTATTAATGAGAGTTTTAAAAGGGAGTGGTGGTAGTTGTATATGTGAAGGCGTTTTCCAGATATCGACCAAAATGTGGACCAGGGTGACCCAGAACATCATCTGTTGGATACCGCTAATTTATTTATATATGTAATACCTGCCAAGATTTTAAGGGTTTTTTATTTCGCCCTGCAGAAATTTTTCATTTTCTTCTACTTAATATGGTAGGTGTCACAATCATTTTATAAAGTTTTTTCTAAAGTTATATTTCGCGTCAATAAAACAATCCAATTACCTTACCATATTTCATCCCTTTTTTCGTATTTGGTATAGAATTATGGCATTTTTTTAATTTTTCGTAATTTTCGATATGGAAAAAGTGGGCGTGGTCATAGTCGGATTTCGTTCATTTTTCATACCAAGATAAAGTGAGTTCAGATAAGTACGTGAAGTGAGTTTAGTAAAGATATATCGATTTTTGCTCAAGTTATCGTGTTAACGGCCATGCGGAAGGACAGACGGACGACTGTGTATAAAAACTGGGCGTGCTATCAACCGATTTCGCCCATTTTCACAGAAAACAGTTAATGTCATAAACTCTATGCCCCTACCAAATTTCAAAAGGATTGGTTAATTTTTGTTCGACTTATGGCGTTAAAAGTATGCTAGACAAATTAAATGAAAAAGGGCGGAGCCACGCCCATTTTTAAATTTTCTTTTATTTTTGTATTTTGTTGCACCATATCATTACTGGAGTTGAATCTTGACATAATTTACTTATGTACTGTAAAGATATTAAATTTTTTGTTAAAATTTTACTTTTAAAAAAATTATTTTTAAAAGTGGGCGTGGTCCTTCTCCGATTTTGCTAATTTTTATTAAGCGTACATATAGTAATAAGAGTAACGTGCCTGCCAAATTTCATCATGATATCTTCAACGACTGCCAAATTACAGCTTGCAAAAATTTTAAATTACCTTCTTTTAAAAGTGGGCGGTGCCACGCCCATTGTCCAAAATTTTACTAATTTTCTATTTTGCGTCATAAGTTCAACTCATCTACCAAGTTTCGTCGCTTTATCTGTCTTTTGTAATGAATTATCGCACTTTTTCGGTTTTTCGAAATTTTCGATATCGAAAAAGTGGGCGTGGTTATAGTCCGATATCGTTCATTTTAAATAGCGATCTGAGATGAGTAATCAGGAACCTACATACCAAATTTCATCAAGATACCTCAAAATTTACTCAAGTTATCGTGTTAACGGACGGACATGGCTCAATCAAATTTTTTTTCGATCCTGATTATTTTGATATATGGAAGTCTATATCTATCTCGATTCCTTTATATATGTACAACCGTTATCCAATCAAACTTAATATACTCTGTGAGCTCTGCTCAACTGAGTATAAAAAGTTGAAAAGTCCGCTAGTTAATTTGAAGATTACGTTAGAGAGGGCCCCCGAAAATTTTGAAAAAATTTGTTTACAAATGAAATTACAGCCGATTGTTTTTATACCTTTCATGAAAATGAAATGGTATATTAATTTCGTCACGAAACCGAAAATTGTAAGTCCTTAAAGGAAAATAGATAGACCCACCATTAAGTATACCGAAATAATCAGGATGAAGAGCTGAGTTGATTTAGCCATGTCCGTCTGTCCGTCTGTCCGTCTTTCCGTCTGTCCGTCTGTCCGTCTGTCTGTTTGTATGCAAACTAGTCCCTCAATTTTTGAGATATCTTGATAAAATTTGGTGAGTTGGGTGTCCGATTAGACATTTGTCGGAACCGACCGGATCGGACCACTATAGCATATATCCTCCATACAACCGATTTTTCAGAAAAAGAGGATTTTTGTAATATCTTACCCAGTTTAACAGATTGAAGCTTCAAACTTCACCATATACTTTCGTATATTGCACATATTGTTGCCTGAAAAAATTGATGAGATCGGTCGTATATATAGTATATATCCCCCACAACCGATTGTTCAGATAAGGAACTTTTCGTAATTACTGCCCCATTTTAAGAGCTAGAGGCTTCAAATTTCAACGAATGTTTAGGTATATAGCATATATTGTTGTCTGAAAAAATCATAAAGATCGGTGGTATATATAGTATATATATGGTGGTATATATAGTATATATATATATATTTTCGCAAATTTTAGCCCCATTTTAACAGCTAGAAGCTTCAAATTTCACCGAATATTTACGTATATAGCATATATTGTTGTCTGAAAAAATCGTAGAGATCGGTTGTATATATCTCATACAACCGATTGTTCAGATAAGAAACTTTTCGCAATTTCTACCCCATTTTAACAGCTATAAGCTTCAAATTTCACCGATTGCTTACGTATATAGCATATATTGTTGTCTGAAAAAATCATAGAGATCGGTTGTATATATAGTATATATCTCATACAACCGATTGTTCAGATAAGAAACTTTTCGCAATTTCTACCCCATTTTAACAGCTAGAAGCTTCAAATTTCACCAAATGCTTACGTATATAGCATATATTGTTGTCTGAACAAATCATAGAGATCGGTGGTATATATATTATATACTTCATATAAACTCTCATTTTTGCCCCTTTTTTACGGCTAGCATATATTTTTGTCTGAAAAAATCATAGAGATCGGTTGTATATATAGTAGATATCTCATACAAGCGATTGTTCAGATAAGAAACTTTGCGCAATTTCTGCCCCGTTTTAACAGCTAGAAGCTTCAAATTTCACAAAATGCTTACGTATATAGCATATATTGTTGTCTGAAAAAATCATAGAGATCGGTTGTATATATAGTAGATATCTCATACAACCGATTGTTCAGATAAGAAACTTTGCGCAATTTCTGCCCCGTTTTAACAGCTAGAAGCTTCAAATTTCACAAAATGCTTACGTATATAGCATATATTGTTGTCTGAAAAAATCATAGAGATCGGTGGTATATATATTATATACTTCATATAAACTCTCATTTTTGCCCCTTTTTTACGGCTAGAAGCTTCAAAATTCATCAAATTTCATCAAATAGTTACGTTTACGTCATATATTTTTGAAATACGTGATTCGTAGTCATAGTTTTTACATGCAGACCACAAAAAACGTGAAGCTTTGCATCCTCACACAGATTACCTACCTATTTTTTATTTTATATTTATCTTAAAAATCGTTTAGATATGTTCAAATTTCACTAAATGCTTACGTGTATAGCATATATTGTTGTCTGAGAAAATCATAGATACCGGTGGTATATATAGTATATATCCCATACAACCGATTGTTCAGATAAGAAACTTTGCGCAATTTCTTCCCCATTTTAACAGCTAGAAGCTTCAACTTTCACCAAATGCTTACGTGTATAGCATATATTGTTGTCTGAAAAAACCAATGAGATCGATGGTATATATAGTATATATCTCATACAACCGATTGTTCAGTTAAGAAACTTTGCGCAATTTCTGCCCCTTTTTAACAGCTAGACGCTTCAAATTTCACCATATGCTTACGTATATAGCATATATTGTTGTCTGAAAAAATCATAGAGATCGGTGGTATATATATTATATACTTCATATAAACTGTCATTTTTGCCCCTTTTTTACGGCTAGAAACTTCAAAATTCATAACATTTCATCAAATAGTTACGTTTACGTCATATATTGTTGAAATACGTGATTCGTAGTCATAGTTTTTCACGCAGACCACAAAAAACCTGAAACTTTGCATCCTCACACAAAGTACCTACCTATTTTTATACCTTTCATGAAAATGAAATGGTATATTAATTTCGTCACGAAACCGAAAATTGTAAGTCCTTAAAGGAAAATAGATAGACCCACCATTAAGTATACCGAAATAATCAGGTTGAAGAGCTGAGTTGTTTTAGCCATGTCCGTCTGTCCGTCTGTCCGTCTGTCTGTTTGTATGCAAACTAGTCCCTCAATTTTTGAGATATCTTGATAAAATTTGGTGAGCAGGTGTACTTGGGTGTCCGATTAGACATTTGTCGGAACCGACCGGATCGGACCAGTATAGCATATATCCTCCATACAACCGATTTTTCAGAAAAAGAGGATTTTTGTAATATCTTACCCAATTTAACAGATTGAAGCTTCAAACTTCACCATATACTTTCGTATATTGAACATATTGTTGCCTGAAAAAATTTATGACATCGGTCGTATATATAGTATATATCCCCCACAACCGATTGTTCAGATAAGGAACTTTTCGTAATTACTGCCCTATTTTAAGAGCTAGAGGCTTGAAATTTCAGCGAATGCTTACGTATATCGCATATATTGTTGTTTGAAAAAATTATAAAGATCGGTGGTATATATAGTATATATATGGTGGTATATATAGTAAATATATATAGAGTATATATATATATATTTTCGCAAATTTTAGCCTCATTTTAACAGCTAGAAGCTTCAAATTTCACCGAATATTTACTTATATAGCATATATTGTTGTCTGAAAAAATCATAGAGATCGGTTGTATATATAGTATATATCTCATACAACCGATTGTTCAGATAAGAAACTTTTCGCAATTTCTACCCCATTTTAGCAGCTATAAGCTACAAATTTCACCGATTGGTTACGTATATAGCATATATTGTTGTCTGAAAAAATCATAGAGATCGGTTGTATATATAGTATATATCTCATACAACCGATTGTTCAGATAAGAAACTTTTCGCAATTTCTACCCCATTTTAACAGCTATAAGCTTCAAATTTCACTGATTGCTTACGTATATAGCATATATTGTTGTCTGAAAAAATCATAGAGATCGGTTCTATATATAGTATATATCTCATACAACCGATTGTTCAGATAAGAAACTTTTCGCAATTTCTACCCCATTTTAACAGCTAGAAGCTTCAAATTTCACGAACTGCTTACGTGTATAGCATATATTGATGTCTGAAAAAAACATTGAGATCGGTGATATACATAGTATATATCTCATACAACCGATTGTTCAGATAAGAAACTTTGCGCAATTTCTGCCCCGTTTTAACAGTTAGAAGCTTCAAATTTCACAAAATGCTTACGTATATAGCATATATTGTTGTCTGAAAAAATCATAGAGATCGGTCGTATATATATTATATACTTCATATAAACTGTCATTTTGACCCCTTTTTTACGGCTAGAATCATCAAAATTCATCAAATTTCATCAAATAGTTACGTTTTCGTCATATATTTTTGAAATACGTGATTCGTAGTCATAGTTTTTACACGCAGACCACAAAAAATCTGAAACTTTGCATCCTCACACAAAGTACCTACCTGTTTTTATAACTTTCATGAAAATGAAATGGTATATTAATTTCGTCACGAAACCGAAAATTGTAAGTCCTTAAAGGAAAATAGATAGACCCACCATTAAGTATACCGAAATAATCAGGTTGAAGAGCTGAGTTGTTTTAGCCATGTCCGTCTGTCCGTCTGTCCGTCTGTCTGTTTGTATGCAAACTAGTCCCTCAATTTTTGAGATATCTTGATAAAATTTGGTGAGCAGGTGTATTTGGGTGTCCGATTAGACATTTGTCGGAACCGACCGGATCGGACCACTATAGCATATATCCTCCATACAACCGATTTTTCAGAAAAAGAGGATTTTTGTAATATCTTACCCAATTTAACAGATTGAAGCTTCAAACTTCACCATATACTTTCGTATATTGAACATATTGTTGCCTGAAAAAATTTATGAGATCGGTCGTATATATAGTATATATCCCCCACAACCGATTGTTCAGATAAGGAACTTTTCGTAATTACTGCCCTATTTTAAGAGCTAGAGGCTTCAAATTTCAGCGAATGCTTACTTATGTAGCATATATTGTTATCTGAAAAAATCATAAAGATCGGTGGTATATATAGTATATATATGGTGGTATATATAGTATATATATATAGTATATCTATATATATTTTCGCAAATTTAAGCCCCATTTTAACAGCTAGAAGCTTCAAATTTCACCGAATATTTACTTATATAGCATATATTGTTGTCTAAAAAAATCATAGAGATCGGTTGTACATATAGTATATATCTCATACAACCGATTGTTCAGATAAGAAACTTTTCGCAATTTCTATCCCATTTTAACAGCTATAACCTTCAAATTTCACCGATTGCTTACGTATATAGCATATATTGTTGTCTGAAAAAATCATAGAGATCGGTTGTATATATAGTATATATCTCATACAACCGATTGTTCAGATAAGAAACTTTTCGCAATTTCTACTCCATTTTAACAGCTATAAGCTTCAAATTTCACTGCTTGCTTACGTATATAGCATATATTGTTGTCTGAAAAATCATAGAGATCGGTTCTATATATAGTATATATCTCATACAACCGATTGTTCAGATAAGAAACTTTTCGCAATTTCTACCCCATTTTAATAGCTAGAAGCTTCAAATTTCACCAACTGCTTACGTGTATAGCATATATTGATGTCTGAAAAAATCATTGAGATCGGTGATATACATAGTATATATCTCATACAACCGATTGTTCAGATAAGAAACTTTGCGCAATTTCTTCCCCATTTTAACAGTTATAAGCTTCAAATTTCACCGATTGCTTACGTATATAGTATGTATTGTTGTGTCAAAAAATCATAGAGATCGGTGATATATATAATATATATATGATGGTATATATAGTAAATATATATAGTATATATATATTTTTTTTACGATTTCGGCCCCATTTTAACAGCTAGAAGCTTCAAATTTCACCAACTGCTTACGTGTATAGCATATATTGATTTCTGAAAAAATCATTGAGATCGGTGGTACACATAGTATATATCTCATACAACCGATTGTTCAGATAAGAAACTTTGCGCAATTTCTGCCCCGTTTTAACAGTTAGAAGCTTCAAATTTCACAAAATGCTTACGTATATAGCATATATTGTTGTCTGAAAAAATCATAGAGATCGGTCGTATATATATCATATACTTCATATAAACTGTCATTTTGACCCCTTTTTTACGGCTAGAATCTTCAAAATTCATCAAATTTCATCAAATAGTTACGTTTTCGTCATATATTTTTGAAATACGTGATTCGTAGTCATAGTTTTTACACGCAGACCACAAAAAACCTGAAACTTTGCATCCTCACACAAAGTACCTACCTGTTTTTTATTTTATATTTATCTTAAAAATCGTTAAGGTATGTAGATCTGTCCACTATATATTTCTTATCTTATACATCCGATTATTCGGAGATTACGAACGGGATAAGATTATTGTTCAGCCCCATTCATGAAAGGTATGAAGTCTTCGGCACAGCCGAAGACAGTCCCGTTCTTACTTGTTTTACTTTGTAAAGGTCAATAATTCCTTTTAATGTCCCTGAAACCATACAAATTTAGGGGGCGGACTTTTGCAACTTTCTTTTCGACACAGATTAATGTACATTTATATGTACGTATGTTTGTACTTGGTTATACGCATGAAAACTTGGTCAGTTTGCTTTGGAATTTCCTGCTAGCTCAGTGCTGCTCATTGATAATTGGCCAATTCTTGACACCGCTTGGAAGTGTGTTTTGTTGTTTATATGTTGGATATTATGCGTGCGCTTCCTCTTATGGTGGTCAATTCCTGCAGAGCCTTGCTACTGCTGTCTGTGTTTCTGGTATTGCAAATGCAATATGGAAAAATTTTAAATTAAAAAAACATTCACACGCACCAATGCTTGTAGGTAGTGCTAGCACCTAATGATTTTTTTTCGAGGATATTATTATTATTTGTTTAAGTGAACACTAAATAAGATTCCACTCCAAGTAATTGCCGCTAGCTCGGAGTAGCTCATCATCAACTGGCCGCACGTATCTGTTAGTCAGTCCTAAATTTGTGTTCCCTGGGATCCTGATCCAAATATTCAATGATTGAGTTAGATGCGAATGCCGTAGTAAAAATGCCACTTGTAATGTACATAGAGGTATACATACGTCCTTATAGATATCTTATCGATATATTTCACAAATGGAGGGAGGTTTGCATATCCCCATACTGGGTACAGACAGCTAAATTACTTTTGTAATATTCATTTGGACGAAAAGCTCATACCAATAAGCTGAAGTATATATGTATAACTTCCCATCAGCCTAAATATTTGGTCCATTGGTATCGACATGAAGCCGAATCAGCTTCTTTTTTGGGCAAAACTCAATAAAATACGAAAATCACTTCTTTCGGCCGCATTCAATCAATACTAAGTTTTGCCACGAAAACTAATGTTCATTTAAAATCGACTTATACTTTTAATCGGTATCGCGCATTTAGTTCACTCATAACCGATCTTTAATTTTTCACGATATTTAATTGTAATGTAAACGTGTTTGTACACTACGTCCTTGATAGCTGCGAACAAAAGCAATATGTGCAGCATATTTTCACTCTCTTATATTGGGTTTGGAGTTGTTCCTTTCATCTTAAATGTTCTGTTTTATTAGTTTAAGGCCCGGTTTATCAGTACAAGTTCAACGCAGTTTGTCAGTTTAACTACGCTTAAACTTACTCTGCAGTTTTCCAATCTATTTTAACTAAAGTTTAAGCTGTGCTTAAACGGCCGATCTGACAGGGTTAAGCTCTAGTTAACCTATCAGTTATTTGCGTTCGTTGGCAGTGGCGTCAAATATACCCAACACCCATTTGAGCTTAAGTACCACTACAGCTTATTTTGGCATTAAGGCATACTTCTAAAATCTCAAAAGTTGTTTCGAAAGAGTGACTCAACATAAAAATCATAACGTTCGCAGCAAAAAAGGAAATTTTTTGTAAAGCGAAAAATGCTATTACTTAAGTTAAAAAAAATATAGTTCCCAACTTGTCTTTATGTGTGGTTCTCTCACTGGACTCAAATGTAAGATTACAATGCTACAGAATTTTCCAGAAAATAAAATATAAAATGTATAACTTATTTTTAATTAATAGCGCTTATTTACTGCTATCAACCAGGTATTTATTTCTCACAATAAACAGCTGTTTGCTTTGGTGTTATCAACTCGATATCCAAAGTAGGATATAAGCTGGAGAAACGTGTTGGATATGCATTTGAAAGCTGTGCATTTCTAAACACCTCTCAAATAGTTTGAGAATGACATTGGAGGTGAACTCGAGGATCCAATTTAGCAAAATTTCTCAAAGCTTGGATAGTGATTGGAGAATGAAGTTGGACATCAACTTGATAACTATCTGGTTTAAGAATAATTAGAGCATGATGTTGGATATCAGCTCCGGAACTAGATATATATTTCTCTAAGGCTAGAGAAATATTTTGTAAATGTTTGTTGGGTAATCAAAATCCAGCTGTTGCGTATTTACAAATTATCTAGATAATAAAAAAAACAGTGTTGCCATACAAAAAATCCTACCACAAAGACGGCCTTAAACTGTGACTGAAAAACTGCTCAGAAGTTTAACTGGAGATTACATTTCACTAGAGTTTAACCCTTTCGAACCTGTGGGTACACCTTATGTAAAACCAAATGTTTATATTGGACTAAATCCTCAAAATCACACTCAAACTGAATATAAAATGTACCAAAACAGGCTTTTTAGGTTGTCTAAAGGTACACATAAAAATTGAATCATTTTCTCCTGTGCAGTACGCTCAGTTTTAAACTAAATAGTGAAAGGTTCGGACACGTGTTTGGTTTTTGAATAATAATCTTAAAAAAAAGTTTTAACTGCCAAACAAATTATTTTTATGGAAGATATTTATTTTATTTACATAAAAAAAAAATAAATAAATGTAAGGCGCGATAACCTCCGAAGAGATCTAAGGCCGAGCTTCTCTTCCAATTTGTGTCGTGCTCCTCTTGATTTTCCCTACAAATTGGCCGGTCGGGACCTACATGTTTTATGCCGACTCCGAACGGCATCTGCAAGGCAGATGAGTTTGCACTGAGAGCTTTTGATGGCAGAAATATACTCAGAGCGCTTGCCAGTCACTGCCGAGGGGCGACCCCGCTTAGAAACATTTTATTCTAATTGAAAAACCTTATTTCTAAAATTTTTGATGTTGCTTTGCCCGGGAATTGAACCTAGGGCATACGGTGTGATAGGCGGAGCACGCTACCATCACACCACGGTGGCCGCCGTATTTTATTTAAAAGCTTTAGCATATTTCAGTGAGCTGGTACTTATATGTACCAGTATATGTACTGGTACATATACGTACCAACAGTGCCTCTCTTCACAAACAAATTATTCTCTCGTCTTTCTTTTATAAAGAAATGCCATCTCGAAAAAACTGAGCTCAGACAAAATTACCGAACTGCTGATTGATGAAATACTTGATTCAGATGACGATGATACAGGCACTGATTTTTTAAACGGAAATAATGATAATTATTTGCCAAAACTGGGTTCGCACGGCGAGGAATCTGGTTCCCCTTCATCTTCCAATGGTGAGCTATCAGATTTTGAAAGCATTTTTGGGACCCAATTTAGCACAAGACGATAATAAGAATTACATCTCATCAGACTTTAGGTTGTGGTCTTCGCTTTGAGAAAATGTCATACCTATATATATTATATATGATTACCGTGGACGTAATATAAGTCCGGAAATTCCTCTGAATTCTTTGCCCTTTCAAAATTTTTCAAAAGATGTTTTTCTTCGAAGCCTGTGTATGTATATCGCACAATGTACAAATGACCCCCTTTCTGAGTTTCAAACCGCAAAAAACGATCAAATATAGTAAAGACTGATACAAATTTTGCTGGGCTCTATGTTCGTTATGTCTTATAACAAGCTTTCAACTTTAACACATTATTGGTCAAAACATCCTTCAATAAGTAATGCTATTATCAAGACTGCAATATCTCATGCCCGCTATAAATTTTTGGCATCAAAATTATATTTTGCATTTTCTCAGAAACCAACTGATTGCAATAAAACTTATTACATCGTTGATGTTGGGGTATATTTGAAAAGTACATTTCAAAAATACCGGCAGGATAAGGTTAGGCAGAGAAGAGATGAATCAATGGCAAAATTTAAAGGAAGGTCATCGTTAAAACAATATATGCCACTCAAATCAGTAAAACATGGAATAAAAATGTGGCTGCCATATGGCTCTGAGGCGAGATACATATACGTTTTCAATATATACAACGGAAGAGAACAAAATCAATACGATGGAACCTTAGGCGAACGTCTGGTTAAAGCTTTAGTTAGTACAATTAAAGAAAAATAGAAAAAATTTACCACCAACAAACGAAAAATGGGAAAGGAATGAGTCCTCGTTCAGGGTCAGCACATCTGGTCATTAATATCAGGTATTTAAGCTGCAGCCGTACGCAGATCCCAATCACCAAGCCGTTTATCTTAACGAGCAACTTATCCTTGCATTTACCAATTCCTATTGAGACTCGAAGACGTTGCGCAAAGTGTTCGCAGGGCAAAACACAAACCAGAACAAAACAAATTTGACAGCAATGTGATATATCACTTTGCAAGATGTGCTTCGCAAAATATCATACTCAAAAATAAATTAGATTCATACATAATTTTCGAAATGTGTTTATTTTTAAACAATTTTCTTGGAAGTAATATTCTTTTTTGTAAAACTTTTATTTTTTCCAATAAATTATTATCCATCAATATGAAATTTTTTTTAGTATAATTTGTACGTTTAGAACTGCTGGTACAAATGTTGTACCACACAATAGAAGTGGTGGTACAATGTTGTACAAGTCCCCTCCAGCCACCAACAAAAAAAATTGAAATTTTTGAATGCAAATAATCTGATTATCTGTATCTTAATAACTTGAAACTAATTAAATTATATTTACTTAACAGGCTGAATGCCGGTTCGAAAGGGTTAAGCAAATTTAGTTTAAGCTTAGCTTAACCAACTACTAAAAACCGTATCTAAGACCTTGTTTTGCAATGCAAGCTCAGACTCCTGTTAAAGTTGCCTACAGTTTAAGCTGGGGTTAATATAATTTTATTTTCACCAAGTTGCTTAGAAGCAGACTTCAAATTTTGTATGAAGCAAATGTCGCAAATCTTATACCCTTATGCCCGGTTTTTCAGTGCCAGTTTAAACTGTAGTTAAAATTGACTAGAGTTTAACCATGCCACTTTCTTTGACAACATAAAATTTTGCTGCTCATCTCACCTTAAGCGGCCGAAATGGTAGGGTTAAACTCTAGTCAACTTTAACTACAATTTAAACTTGCACTGAAAAATCGGACATTAAAAGAAGAAAATTCAAATTGCAAAGCGAGCTCGCCAAAAAAAATAGTTTTTTGTGAAAATTGGCTGCACTCTCTAGTTTCGAGTTTTTAGCCTTTCAGGTACAAATATATCGAAAACCAGAATTATATATTGTTTCCACCGGACTCAGATTAAGTGTGCCGAAGACCAGTGTTGGCTCATTTCTAAAATTTGTCAGCTTGTGCTAGGATAAATTGTGTGATCACAAGCAATAACAGCCCAAGCCCTATAATTTTACAAGAGACATAGACGATTATTGGCTATTATCACAGATGTGACATTTAACTGTTTGACGATTTCGGCAGCACCGTAAAAAGCACTTCCACTTTACCTTACCTCTTTCATCTGCTGTAAAGAATGGGAGTAAATTGCATCAAATTATTTTGGTTTACAACTTCGTGCACGTTTAATCCAATTAGTATCAGGCATAGTTAGAAAATATCGCGATTTGGAATTGTATCCGAAATAAAAAATTGTGCCACTTCCTTTTGGAACTTCTGAAAGTTTTTTTTATTTTATTAAAACTCGAAGTTGATATGAATTTTTTTCTTGTCTTACAATATATAACACACTTGATCTTCGAAGTTAAATATCCTTTGAGGAATAAAGGAAGAGTTGTAGGACTTGCACAGCAGCCATGACGAAGTAAGAATGGGAATATCTATGCTAGAGAATAACAACGCGCCGGGTAACAACGGACTACACGCTAAGCAGTTCAAAGACGAAGCCGAAGAGTTGGTAAAGAGCATGCTAAAACTCCTATGCAAAATATTTTGCAAATCGCGCTAATAATCGCGGAATCAGCCTGCTCAATATAAGTTTCTATTTAGCATACTCGAAAGACTAAAGACCAAAATCAAAGGAGTGATTGGGTTTTATCATTGCGGCTTCAGGCGTACTATCGATCAGATCTTCACGATGTGTCAGATCCTGGAGAAAACTTACGATAATAGAATCGACACTCGCAATATTTTTGTCGACTTCAAAGCATTTATTGATAACGGAAAAAGAGCTTGCTTGTATGTTACTTTGTCTGAATTTAAGTTCCCTACAAAGTTAATGAGGCTCTACCGAATGACGTTGAGCAATACCATCAGCTCCGTAAAAATTGGGAAGGACCTTTACGAATTATTAGAAATCAGACGACATCCAAAGCATGTAACTATCTTTCGTGCGATTCCTGTAACCTAATGCCAAAGAATATAATTCTAGCTGCAGAACTTAACCGTGATGACACAATTATAAGAGCCTACAATTAGTAGTGTATACTAGTGATACTGCTCTTTCTGGTTTTAAGAAACGGGCAGTGAGTTCTGACATCTCTGAATTACATAGCTGTAGTAAATATTTACTGTTATTTCACTATCCTATACAAAGGGACTATGTCTTGCTTCATTTATGCTTTCTAGCTCAATGCGAAACAACTTGCTGACAAGTGGTCAACATTGGACGCCCACCTGAAGTATGTCTTCTTGTTTATGTGAGCATATACTCGTCCGATGGTAAGTTCTGAAAAGATCTTACTTGTGTTATCTGTGGTCCTGGTTTTGCATTGACTTACAGAAAAATTTGGTTAAAGAAAAATCATTAACAATAATCAACCGTATGTAAGTACATAACATTTGAATATCTATTTGTTTTGAGTTTTGGTGTATTTACAACCAGAAAATTGGTCATAAGGTGATATTACACATCAGTTTGTAAAGAGCATTGGAGATGTATTCGTAGGCCATAGCAGAGGATATGCCGATATTGATATTGTTGCAAAGTATGCCCAAAAGGAGTACAATAAGTGCAAAGGCTCTCAAAGGATAGTACTTAATAGCGTTCACGATATTTCTAAGCTTATCTGTGTGCACCTCTCACTGCCCAGAAACAAGCATTTGCAAGGAAAATTTGCTGCCTTAATGTGGAGTAGGGATGTTCAGAACAGCAGGCAGAAATCCATATAACATCCTTTCCCATCAAACAGACAACTTTTGTTCAATATTCGCAAACGTAAAACAGTTTCTATCTGACTTGAAACTAAATACTCATGTGTCATTGGAGTGTTATTATGCTGCCAGCACTATGAATCAGAAATTGCAACTACAAAGCAGCCATACTGACTTATACCCTGTCCAGTATATATGGGATATGAATACAATGTACAATGCTTTGTAATTCCAATCGAACTACACCACAATCTCATTTTGCCACTTGCTTGTGGATGTACTCATATGGTAGCTCCTGGCAGCAAGAGCCTACTAATTTTGTCTGTAATCCTAGCTCTTAAGTTAAACTGTAAAAGTGGCATTCCAATTTTTTATGGAGCCTGCCTTTAAATATATATCTGTGTAAATATATAAGCTTAAATATGACTCATAAGCGAGAGACACTGGGTAAATATTTTGGTTCGTTATATGCGTGGCAGACTAGCACACTTCGTTGTGGATATGGAAAACTAGCACGTTTTACGAACAACTAGAACACCAAACTATACTAGTCTTCCACGCGAATAACGAACTGTATCATTCTTTCACACTAATAACGAACTTGTCTAGTTTTCCACGCGATGGACAGAAAAGTGTTAGACTTTTATGGGACCGACGATATGGTGTATCTATATTTCTTCATATGAATTAGAATGAGTGAAAGCTGTATGCCAACTCGTCAAGATAAAATAGTAAGAAGCTTTATTATAGCAAATCGACATACGTTTGGATGACGCTTTAGTTATTGCTTTGAGGGAACTCCTGGTGCGGAAATGGTGATAGAAAACAACTGCACCATTCACCCTTCACTACCAATTATTAATCTCCCCCTTTCCTTCACTTTAGCTGGCAGTGTTGTCGTTCGAACGACACTTGGGGTCTTATCAAAAATAGCTATAGATATCAATGAAAACGTTAATACGATGGGATCTTCCAGCTACGCACAAACATTTCCATGCTGCATAGTGCTTACTGTGACCCTAAGTTTCGTTTGAGGGGTTTACTTGGCGGAAGGAGAGATCAATAAAATTCAGAAATTCAACAAACGGACTCAGTTTGTCAATTCATTCCTATCATACAATCCTACATAGCTCACTGGTGTATTCGGCTTGTTAATCTTAGCTAGTTCGGCGTTTGTTCTCACATCTGTGATGAATTCTAGACTATAACATATCGGATTATAACTTGTTAGCAATAACATACTCTATATTGTATTGTTGTTATTTGCGATGTCTAATTTTTCAAGAACTAACAATCCAAACCAGGAGCACAGAGAACATGAGTGATGTATCCTTTTGATGTGTATATGTATGTACATATATTCAAATGGGTTGCCGTCACATATGTAACTTCATATATATGTTTGTATATATGTTTGGATGCCCAGCTTTTTCCAATCACGAAAACAGTTTGTTGGGCTGTTCTGATTCTGACCGCGCACCAATAACCAAGAGCAATGTTTAGATATTAATGAGTAAGACAGAATAACCACGAAGTTTCCTGTCAAGCAATTTAATGACATGCAATGCTCGGTTGGACGCTCAAACCTCCAACAGGATAGTAGTTTGGGAGATGTGTGGCAAACTGACCCCATTCTTACCAACGTGAGTACTAAATACTACTTTAATTGTTAGTAAATACATATTGTATGCGAAATTATGTTAATACGATCGCTTCGCAAGGGCTTACTCTTGAGTTAAGTTGAACCGGTTGGTCAATTAAGACCTCACATAGACTGAATGAATGTGTCCATAGTATTACCAGATTTGTTTGAGGACCTAACAGAAAAACCTTGATTAGGTAACCGGACTTATTTTATAAAACAAAATTTATATACTCTTTGAGCTCTGCTCAGCTGAGTATAATAACTCCGCGCTCTTTGCAAACACTTAAGGTTTTCTAGGATCTAGCTTACGTGTTGCCTCTAGATCTCTCAAATCTGCTGCACCTAGCAGCTGAAGCCTTGACCTCGCTAGCGCACTTACTAAATCCGTTGTTACTGACGGGGCCTTATAAATTAGCCTGGGACAAAGACAGCGTCCCATCAGTACGCCCATAATGAGCTTTAAGTCGTCACTCTTTAGAAATATGAGCTACATTGTAATTTTAATATTGTAGGTTTTGCACATGATCTTAGAAATTTTACAGCCTCGCGCTTCTATCCTGCTTGATGGATAATATGCAACACCTGTCTCCTTCTGCTTCCTTCCAAGTGGATTGGTATATCTATCGTCAATTCATCGAGTGCCGTACCCCTCTTTGCCAATTCACCGGCCTTTTCGTTATCTTCTATCCCTTTGCAACCGGGAACCCAATACTTGTTTGCATTGCAGGATACTTCTTGATGTAAGATTATTGCCTTAATGGCCACCAGACTATCAGCAGCGACTGCAGCTTAAGCATGCTTCCTTTAAAATTTCCGTTGCTTTCTAAACAGCTACAATTGCCGCCTGAAAGACCCCACAGTGATATGGCGCATGATCTACTTATTTCTAGATTGACACAGTAAACAGCAGTCTCAACCCCATCCATTAATTTGGAACGAGTATATATGTGCATCTGCCATTTTTGCTCCCTTGCGCTAACCCTCTGACTCTATTGAGGATCCAAGATTTCTTTAAGGCACGGGTATTCTGTTCCTCCTATATTAGACGCGTTATGTCTGTGGTCTTATGGCCTGTACTCAGGTTGCCCCGAGGCCTTAATCCTTGTTGCAATGGTTAACGCTATATTCTTTGCCAGGTGGGATGTGCAGAATCGTATGCAATTAAGCAATGCTGGGTTCCTTTTTTGCCAATCATTTATAATCTGCATACCTCCTCTAGTTTTTTAGCTTAAGTATATTTTCTTGTGTGGCTGTCGACCAACCAAGGACTCCAAATTAAGTATGAGACCCTTCATTAGTGCGTGACCATTCCCCGTCATACGTTTTTTATAAGTCCCTGAACTATATCTCTCTTAGATAGGGCTTTCGTCAGGTTCACTGGAGCATTCTATGTCCGCACAGACATTTTTCACTGAAGCCCTCTTTGACTTGTTGATTTCACGTTCATAGATCCCCCACAGATCCCTATATTCGTCCAAGCCCTCCTCGATTTCCGCAACTTTTTCCATTTTAATCTCCCCCTATCCTCTGCACTATGCAACTCATTGTAACTCTAGATAGTAGCATGGCATGTGTTATATTATGGGCATCATATGTACGTGGGCTACCTCTTCTCGTGGTATCTGTGATTCTGGTATCGCAAATGCAATAGAGAACAAGTAAGGAAGACTAAGTTCGGGTGTAACCGAACATTACATACTCAGCTGAGAGCTTTTAAGACAAAATAAGTGAAATTCACCATGTAGGAAAATGAACCTAGGGTAACCCTGGAATGTGTTTGTATGACATGTGTATCAAATGGAATGTATTAAAGAGTATTTTAAAAAGGAGTGGGCCATAGTTCTATAGGTGGACGCCATTTCGGGATATCGCCATAAACGTGGACCAGGGGTGATTCTAGAATGTGTTAGTATGATATGGGTATCAAATGAAAGGTGTTAATAATTATTTAAAAGGGAGTGGGCCTTAATTCTATACGTGGACGCCTTTTCGAGATATCGCCATAAAGGTGGACCAGGGATGACCTTATAATTTTTTTTTACGATATGGGTATCAAAATAAAGGTCTAATGAGGATTTTAAAAGGGAGTGGCCCTTAGTTGTATATGTGAAGACGTTTTCGAGATATAGACCAAAATGTCGACCAGGGTGGCCCAGAACATCATCTGTCGGGTACCGCTAATTTATTTATATATGTAATACCACGAACAGTATTCCTGCCAAGATTCCAAGGGCTTTTGATTTCGCCCTGCAGAAGTTTTTCATTTTCTTCTACTTAATATGGCAGGTGTCACACCCATTTTACAAAGTTTTTTCTAAAGTTATATTTTGCGTCAATAAACTAATCCAATTACCATGTTTCATCCCTTTTTTCATATTTGATATAGAAAAAGTGGGCGTGGTCATAGTCGGCCATTTTTTATACCAAAATAAAGTGAGTTCAGATAAGTAAAGATATATAGATTTTTGCTCAAGTTATCGTGTTAACGGCCGAGCGGAAGGACAGACGGTCGACTGTGTATAAAAACTGGGCGTGGCTTCAACCGATTTCGTCCATTTTCACAGAAGACAGTTATCGTCATAGAATCTATGCCCCTACCAAATTTCACAAGGATTTGTTCGACTTATGGCGTTAAAATTATTCTAGACAAATTAAATGAAAAAGGGCGGAGCCTAGCCCATTTTGAAATTTTCTTTTATTTTTGTATTTTGTTGCACCATATCATACTTGGCGGCCACCGTGATGTGATGGTAGCGTGCTCCGCCAGCCACACCGTATGCCCTAGGTTCGCACCCCGGGCAAAGCAACATCAAAATCTTAGAAATAAGGTTTTTCAATTAGAAGAAAATTTTTCTAAGCGGGGTCGCCCCTCGGAAGTGTTTGGCAAGCGCTCCGCGTGTATTTCTGCCATGAAAAGGTCTCAGTGAAAACTCATCTGCCTTGCAGATGCCGTTCGGAGTCGGAGAAGCTCGGCTTTAGATCTCTTCGGAGGTTATCGCGCCTTACATTTATTTTTTTATATCATTACTGGAGTTGAATGTTAACATAATTTACTTATATACTGTAAAGATATTAAATTTTTTGTTAAAATTTGTCTTAAATTTTTACTTTTTTTAACTTGGGTGTGTTCGTCATCCGATTTTGCTAATTTTTACTTAGCGCACATACAGTAATAGGAGTAACGTTCCTGCCAAATTTCATCATGATATCTTCCACGACTGCCAAATTACAGCTTGCAAAACTTTTAAATTACCTTTTTTAAAAGTGGGTGGTGCCACGCTCATTGTCCAAAATTTTACTAATTTTCTATTTTGCGTCATAAGGTCAACCCACCTAACAAGTTTTATCGCTTTAGCCGTCTTTGGTAATGAATTATCGCACTTTTTCGGTTGGTTATAGTCCGATTTCGTTCATTTTAAATAGCGATCTGAGATGAGTGCCCAGGGACTTACATACGAAATTTCATAAAGTCCCTCAAAATTTACTCAAGCTATCGTGTTTACGGACAGACGGATGGACGGACGGACATGGCTAAATGAATTTCTTTTTTCGCCCAGATCATTTTGATATGTAGAAGTCTATATCTATCTCTATTAGTTTATGCCCTTACGGATTACCGTTATGCGAGCAAAATTAATATACTCTGGGAGCTCTGCTCAGCGTTAAAATTTAAAAGCATTTTCTGTTCGAAAATTAATGTATCGCCGGGAGAAAGATGTACCTTAAATGTAATTATTCTTGAATAATCATTTATGATTCCTATTTCGTAACGCTTTTTATTCATATTTGATATCTTTATAAAATTGAGCTTTAATTGTTTTAGAGTAATATTTGACTGCTTTTCACAGCCATTTTCTGATCATATTCGTGAACATATTTCAATTGTCTTGGTTGAGATTTTTGAATCATTTTTGAATGCGATTATCATGCATTTATTTTTCATATCTCATACAAAATAATACATGCTAATCTTATTTCATCAGGGAAAGAAAGCATGAGGAAGTGAGCTATTTGAACCAAAGGTAATTCGCAAAGAAACTAGACCAATATGCACCTGCGACTACAACATCCAATATCAGCTATGCACGTCAATATCTTAAAATACTGTGACGAATATTAATATACTAAGCAATACTACCACCACTAAGCCGATACTATGCAGTATGTACGTAACCAAATCAATCATCTACACACATTCATACAAGGCAGCAGAGAGATACTGACAAACGCATGTCATCACCAACGAAGTATTACTCACATATACGCACGCATATGGATACAAACTACAAATATACATGTATGTTAGGGCGGCGTGAATTTATTTTTTTTTTTGAAATCGCTTTTGGCTGACCTCCAGCAAGTTGCCTTTCTAGACCAGAAATAAGGTAGAAAATTTTGATTTCACTCATCGTATGTTTAGAGGTGCCCCAACGCAACTAAACTTTGAAAAAGGCGGTAGGTACATTTTTTTTTTTTTTTTTTGTCATTGATTTACTATCGCTTGTTGTTATTGTGCTCATTGATTTCAAAGCCTGCTGATTTTGATGGCCTAGTATGTGCCAGTAAAACTTACTTATACACTTGATTAGAAACATACTACTTATTTTCAACTAAAAACTGTAAAACACCATTTAAAATTGGTCGTTTTTAGTTATAATATGTAATTTTACTAAAGTTATATATATTAAAAAAGAAATAAAATAAATATGTAAATAATGAGCTTTGTAAAATAGCGATTATTTTGCTCAACTTCTTGGGGCTGGGGGCGCCTCAAAACGCCACCCTACGAAAATAATATTTAGTGGTTTTAGTTAACTCTTATAAAGACAACTTTTCATTGCTAGGCCATTAAAAAAAAAAAAACAAACAAAAAAATCCATAGGGTATCACTCCACCCTAATGTATATAGCTAATTACAAGTAGGAAATATGTACAGCAGTTCTAGGCGAAACGTCTAGATTGTAGTAGAAATATGCGAATGCAGCAACAGAGAGTATAAAAGAGCGCAAGCTGAGCAATCATGAATCAGTTTGGTTTAAGTACGCTATTGGTTGCGAAGTATAAGTGTTGTTGTGAAGTACCTTTAAAGTAGTCTAATAAAGACCATTTTGCATTATTGAATACGAACGTTAGTAGAAGGTGTAAAATAAGCGGATTTTCCTTAAATTCGTTAAAATACGATGTTGAAGACATATCCAGGTACATATGTCAAGAGAATTTTACTTACCTGGGGTTCAAATAACTCAAAACCTTTGTTGTTGTGGTTGTTGTTGTAGAGATAAGGTTGCTCCCCGAAGGCTTTGGGGAATGTTATCGATGTGATGGTCCTTTGCCGGATACAGATCCGGTACGCTCCGGTAACACAGCACCATTAAGCTGCTAGCCCGACCATCTCGGGAACGATTTATGTGGCCACATTAAACCTTCAGGCCATTACCTCCCTCCCACCCCCAAGTTCCATGAGGAGCTTGGGGTCGCCAGAGCCTCGTCTGTTAGTGAAACAGGATCCGCCGCGGATAGGTGAGGTTGACAATTGGGTTTGGAGAAGCTATATATTGCGCTGGCAACCTGAAGGGTTGCGCTACACAGCCCCTTGAATCTGGTATTTTAGTCGCCTCTTACGTCAGGCATACCTACCGCGGGTATATTCTGATCCCCTGACACGCTGGGGTTCACAAATAAATAAATTGTTCTAAATTGCTCACAACCTTTGTATTGTCCAACTATCATGTATTTTCTGGGAAGCTGAGGGTGGAGAAATGGTTAGGGAAATCTTCGGTCACGAGCAGCATTTGCATTATATTGACTTGAAGAATATTTTAATAATAAAATTTTTATTTGTATGAGTTAATCGGGGATAGCTCGTATTGCTTTAAATGTATGAAAAAATTTATTTGAAGCAATATTTAATTTTATAATTTATTTAATAATTTTGGAAAAATTTAAACAACGTGACATCAGGACGGACAAGCATAACTTTAACACATAATTACATACGATGTGTGTGTAAAAGAATAAAATATGCAAAAAAAGGCAATTGGGAACAACTTTACAACAACTAAGGCATGACGTGGCTGAATGCGTTTGTAACACCTCAACCATCGTAGGAGTGCCGGTTCAAATCCCACTCCCGGAAGAAAAGGCTTTGAAGAGATTTACAAGGTATAATCGAAACAGCTGTCGCCTTGTCCGTCCTGACGTCAAGTTGTTTAAATTTTTCCCAAATTATTAAATAAAAATTTTATATACATGTTTTTTCTGAACTTACCCAGCCAGCATTTTTTGAAAATTTTGATCAAAAAATATTCAAATATCATACCCCAAGATGATTAAAAACGTTCAAATTTAAAAGCATTTTCTGTTCGAAAATTAACGTATCGTCGGGAGAAAATGTACCATAAATGTGATTATTCTTGAATAATCATATATGATTTATATTTCGAAACGCTTTTTGTGCATATCTGTTATCATTGTAAAATTGGGCTTTAATTGTTTTAGAGTAATATTTGAATGCTTTGCACAGTCATTTTCTGATCATATTCGTGAACATATTTCAATCATTTTGGTTGAGATTTTTGAATCATTTTTGAATGCGATTATCATGCATTTATTTTTGATATCTCATACAAAATAAGATACTACATGCTAATCTTATTTCATCAGGGGAAGAAAGCATGAGGAAGTGAGGTATTTGAACCAAAGGTAATTCGCAAACAAACTAGACCAATATGCACCTGCGACTACAACATCCAGCATCAGATATGATCGTCAACATCTTAAAATACGTACGGGATGGTACGGGATGTTGAAGCCATATCCAGGTACATATGTCAAGAGAGTTTCACTTACCTGGGGTTCAAATAGTTCACAACCTTTGTATTGTCTAATGGTTGGATTTGTATTTTCTGGGAAGCCGAAGGTGGAGAAATGGTTGGGGGCATCTTTTGTTAGGAGGAGTATATACATTATTTCTTGTCTTGAAGAATAAAATTTTAATATATTTTTTCTGAACTTCATGATTGAAAAAATGGGTGTATGCGAAAAAATAAGATCTGCAATCAAAAGTAAAATTTTAACAAGTATAAAATTCATTATTCAGTCAACAAAGATTGTCAGATAAGATTCAGAAACTGAATGAAAAATGATTAAAAATTTTGATCACCTAAAGTAAGCACATTTGATTCAAATATGATTCCAAAATATGATTGAAAAACTATATACAGGTTTTGATCATCAAAAGTATTCATATTTGATTATTTCTTTTGTTCAATTGTATGATAACTCATTTTTTAGTCAGAAAGAGTAATCAAATTGTATTGATATGTAGGGAAATTCAAAATTGTATCACCTAAATGCTGAGTGGGTCATTATTGATTTTCAATTAAAAATAAAATTTTAGCAAGTATAAAATTCATTATTCAGTCAACAAGTATAGTCAGAAAAGATTCGGAAAGCTGAATTAAAAATGATTATACATTTTTGACCACCTAAAGTAAACACATTTGATTCAAATATGATTCCAAAATGTGATTGAAACACTATTTTCAGCTTTTGATCATCAAAGGTAAGAATATTTGTTTATTCTATTTGTTGGTTTTTATGAAATATTAAAACTTAATCATCAAAGGACTTCAAAAATGATCCCATAAAGTGATCGAAAAATGCTTTTCAGTTTTGATCATCAAAAGTATTCATATTTGGTTATTTCTTTTTTTTTAATTGTATGATAACTCATTATTTAGTCAGAATGTAGGGAAATTCTAAATTTAATCATCTAAATGCTGAGTGGGTATCTTCACAAAACATATTCTGAAACATTCGCGAATTTGAAGTCTTTATTTGCTTATCTGAAGACTAAATTAGATTCTGCTCCAAGTTTTTGCCATTAGCAGGGAGTATCTCATCAGCAACTGGCCACACACATCAGTTGGTCAACCCAACTTTCGTATTCCCTGGGATACTTCCCTATAGATATCTTATCGATGTATGTTACAAATGGAGGGAAGGAGGGGTTAGGTTAGGATTTTTTTTTTTGTACGTTAAGTATGGCGGCGTTTGCCGGGTCTTATGAGTAACCTCATCATAATCTACAGAGGCCGACAAAACTTGTCCTCGGTTCGTTAAATCTGAATACAGGGTCAGTTTTTTTTGGTTCTTGTTTTTGATACCCGATATTTACGAATATTGTAACGAATTTTGGGAAATTCCGCTTATTTGAAACCTTCTGCTAACGTTGAAATTAATAAACTGTTGGATAAATCACTCCAATATTCTGTATTGCAAAATGGTCTTTATTAGACTAGTTTGGGTTTAGTACAATTACACTTCACAATTATACTTCACTTCGCAACTGATAGCGTGTTTAAATCAAACTGATTACTTATTACTCAGTTTGCGCTGCTTATATACTCTGTGTTGCTTCGTCCGCATATTTCTCCAAAGGTCTAGACGTTTCACCTTCTAGAACTCTTGTATCTCCAGCTTGGTAATTAGTTATATGCATGTGTATGTGTGAGTAATAACTTCGGCTGATGATTACATCTGTTTGTGTGATAAAGCTCTTCGTTCCCGTCTACATAAATGTTTTTAGCTTTAATGTGCACATGTACATAAGAGTGGCTGCTTCATGTTTTTGTTGTTGCGTGATTATTTACTAACAGATTAGTGATGCTAAGATTCGCCACAATATACTGACTAGCAAACCCGACAGACGTTGCTCTGCTCTAGCTTTGGTCTATCTTCATAAATTTTAAGCAGTTTTTACCTCTTACTCTCTCTTCCCATCTTTCCCCCTTTTTCTTATGTTTTTATTCCATTTCCCTCTGCCTTTCTATTTTTCTGCGCCTCTTTATCCCTCTCCATTTTTCCCTCACTTCTTTTCCGCTCCATCTCTCCGTATCTCTCTATTTTCGTCTAACTCCATCTCCTTCGCCTTCCCTCTTTTCGCTTCTCTCTAGTCTGAGTGTCGCTACCAGTCCCAGTCGCAGTCCTAGTCTCAGTGCCGTTCCAAGTCTCAGTCTCAATCTCAGTCCTAGTCCAAGTGACAGTCACAGTCCCAGTCGGTGCCTGCTCCATTTCCCGAATAAAAGTGTCATGAATACTAATCTAGGAAAAGGGCTATATGCGCAATTACAGGTAAACCGAACCAATAACAGAATTTTTTCGAAAAGATCGGTCCCTGGTCCTCTTTCCGGAATAAAAGTATCATAAATATTAATCTAGGGGGATACCTTTACATATACCAAATTTCAGGCAAATCGAGTCGTGAATAGAATTTGTTGGAATAGATCGGTCCCTGGCACACTTTCCGGAAAAGCACTTCACAGGAACACTATCCTATCTTTCAAGTTGGATCAAACAAAACACGAAATTTATATATATTAAGGTATAAACATTTTTCTACCCTACGCCCTTGATAGCTACAAACAAAAGCTATATATGTAGCATACTTTAAGGCGGACTCTCTTATAGAGGGTTTGGAGTCGTGTAGCAGATGCAGTAGTTGATATAGTTCCTTTTATGTTATATGTTTTGTTTTATTAGTTTGAATCCCTGTTTTTCAGTGCAAGTTTAAACTCCATTAAAGTTGACAAGAGCAGCAAAATGTTATGTTATCGAATAAAGTGGCAAGGTTAAACTTTAGTCAACATTAACTGCAGTTTAAACTCGCACTCAAAAACTGGGCCTAATTAATTCTATTTGGGCTAAGGTGACTTAAAGTACACTTAAAATTTTGTGAAAAATATTTGAATGAAGAAGATATCGCATACTTAATACACTTAGGCTTAGTTTTTCAGTGGTTGGTTAAGCTTAAGTTAAATTAAGTTTGCTTAACAAACAACAAACAAATTTTAATTCCAGTTAAACTACAGAGCAGTTTTTCAGTCACAGTTGAGGGCCGCCTTAGGGTGATCCTTTTTTGTACGAAAACATTGATTTTTCATTATCTTGATAATTTGCAAATAAGGCAACAGCTGGATTTTGTTTACCCAACAAACATGGAAAAATATTTCTCCAGCTTTCGCGAAATATATAGTATATGTGACCCGGTCTATGAAAAGGTGGCTTATGACTCAAAAAAGAAATTGCGAGAAACAGCTGTTAAAGATAAACAATGCATTTCTTCAATTTCTTAGTAGTAGTATTTTTTTTGAGTCATAAGCCACCTTTTCATAGACTGGGTCACATATAGTTCTGAAGTGTATATCCAATGTTATTCTCTCTCCTATCACTATCAAACCTTTGAGAAATTTTGTAAAATTTATAATTCTCGGGTTGATCTCCAACATCAATATCGAATTATTGTCCGACCTTGGATAGTTTCTGAAAAATTTATATGTAGTTTTCGAATGAATATCCAGCACATTTCTCCAGTTGGTATCCTACATTGGGTAACTGGTTGAGGTTCTTCAAGGTGACAACAACAAAGCCAGCAGCTGTTTTATTATTGGCAAAAAATAAACAAGCGGTTGGTTGCATTAATGAAGCGTTATAAATTACAAATACTTTATACATGTTTTACTTAATTTTCATGAAAATACTGCAGTATTGGAATATTATATTAGAGTTCAATTAGAAAATATCAATTGCGTACAAGTTGAGAACTCAATTTTTTCAACTTGAGTAACAACATGCCCTTTTCTTTGAGAACGCTATGATTCTAATGTTGAATCGGTGATTTGCGCCTTGGCAGCCATGTGACTGTTGACAGATATAAATTTAAGATTGTGAAGCTTTTCGTCTACCTGAGAACCAGCCTTGGTAGCGAAAAAAATCTCAGTTTAAAAATCAAACGGATAATAACTCTTGCTTCCAAGTGCTACTTTGGACTGATGAACAAAAATTATACTCTACAAGTAGCTCATCATAGTCCTTAGGTATGGCTAGGAATCAAGGACGGTGTTAGGTATGAGATGGCTCTTAGAGTGTGCGAGAGAAAAGTTATTGGAAGATTTATGGCCTTGCTGTATGCCGAGCTGTATGAGATTGGCGCAGATCTGAAGATAATGCAGCGAATATAAATCAGAGACTACGTTGAGTGAGTCAACTTGTGCGAATTTACGAATTCTACTGCAATTTGGATGATAATGATGCTTGTTACTATCTTGTCTCTTCAATATCATAAACACTGGGGGTGAGCGTACAAAGTGTTGACATAAGAAGGCTAGATTCAAAATAGATCTAAAGAACAGTTTTGATTTCATTTAGACTAGTGGTTCTATCTATGGTATTGACGTGTGCTACGAGCTATATACATAGCTGTAGTACATCATACATATATATAATTTATAATTGCTGTTTTTATGTGCCGATCCCTTTTCGCTCTTATTTGGAATCTAAATCTGTAAATAAAGTTTTGGTTGTAATGATGGATATTCGGGCTATTAGCGAGCTTTAGACAATTTTGGTCGTAGTGCTTTTGTTTAGCTATATTTTATTAAAATAATTTGTTAAAAATAAACGATTGTGAGCACACAAAGAAATCTATTTTTACTATGGCACTATTGTGAATATTTGCACTGAGTTATACGATAGATGGCAGCGCCCTGCATTACACGCTAGATGGCAGCACACTGCATTATCCGCTAGATGACAGCGCAAGCTGTAAATTTTAATTGATTGACAGCTGATTTCTGTTGATATTTGACAAGAGACTTTTATATACATACATACATACGCTCATAAAACATTCGTACATACAACTCTCGTAATTTTGATGGTGATATCGTAGCCGCATATAAGCAAATAAGAACAGCTGATTTCTGTTGATTTTTGATTAGAAGTTTAAGTTAAATACCTACATACGTGATAAGTTGTTGAATTTGTATTTTGCGTGAAACCGATTTATTTATTTGGGACGAAGTATCTATGGTTCCTAAAGATGTAATTACCATTGTTGACAAACTTCTAAAAGACATCATGAATGTTAATTTGCCATTTGTATTTGGAGGTGATTTTAGACAAGTTCTTCCCGTTGTTAGGCATGCGACCAGAACTTCAATTATTGAAAATTGTATAAAACGCTCACCGCTGTGGGCAAAGGTGAAATTTGACGATTAATCCAAAATATGCGAGCAAATAATGACCATGAGTTTAAAAATTGGGTGCTCAAACTAGGAAATGGTGACTTAGAAATTCAATCAAATATATCCGAATATATGATTAAAATACCTCGAAAATGCTTTCTTAATTCCCTAAATCTTAACTATCTCAGTATTGCTTCATTGAATGCCTAATCGAGTGAAAAATCCAGTCGGTTTTGCTTAGTGCTTCGAATTTTATTGTCAACTAGCAGGGTACCCGACGTTGTTCGGGATGCGTATTTATATTAAAGTCTTTAACTAAACAAATTTTAAAACATTTCTGATAACCTAAATCACGAAACCATGTGCAGGCTCCGTTTATATAAAACAATATTTATTTTCCCACATTAGCCCTCCTCCCCTTTTATTGCTTGGTCCATCCCACTTACTTTACTCTGTGCCTTTTTCTGGCGATCCCATTCTTCTTATCTCGCGCTTAACCTCTTTTCGGTATTTTCTTCACTCTTCCCCCACATTTCTATTACCATATCTTTTTTTCAGTCCTTTTGTCTAAGCTTACCGCTATCGCATGCAATAAAATCAGTAAATATTGCTTCAATCGGTTAAAAGTTATAAGCCGTAACTTACATACATATATGGATATACATACACATTCAAAATATAAAACAGAAAATACTTACAGATCCTGTTGATATACCAGAGAATAAAAGAAAGTTTTTTTTATATAGGGTACATACATGTTTATTTCGCTTGCAAAATCGTTGAGTTCGACAAAAAAAAACTACGTACACATTTTTAAAATTGTTAGTTTTTACAAATTAGGTTGGAAAAAATAATACTTTTTTGTTGAGTGAATAATTTTAAAAGAATTCATTTTGATAGCTTTTTACGACTTTCTAATTTTTAATTGTTGCATACATTAAGGCGAATTATATAAAACTGTTATAAAATAACTTATGCGCATACATAGCATTATGATTGCTATAAAAGTGAATGCTTACATACTTAGCACACATAAAACAAAATTATTCCAAGCTCTTCAGTGTGAATGTATGTGTATGTGTGGAGAGTTAGCTTGTAATAAAAAATTTAACATTTTTAATGCTTATTTAAGAAAAGAATTGTTTTATAATGCTTCCTTATAAACAACGTTTGATGTGGAAGTGTTAGGAACATAGACGATTAATTTGTCTGCTTCGCTAACACGTGAGAGCGCCACGTAAAGGTGGCCATGAGAAAAGCAACTCACAGTCAGATCAACGCCCACAACACTCATCGTCTGGTCTTGTGCTTTGTTGATTGTCTAGCATAGCAAAGGCTCACCGGGAATTGAACACGTTTAAATCTAAAGGGAAAGTTGTTTGGTATAAGGGGGATACGTGGTATAAAGACTCTCTCTCCTCTGCCACTGCCTGTCAAAATTTCTGCTTCAATTATATTTTGTTTTAGAGAAACAACTTTGAGCCACGTTCCATTGCACAATTTTGGTGGGCTTAGGTTACGCAACAGACTAATTGGTGCGCCGATTTTCAAAATAATTTTATGGGATGGAAGTCCAGGTGCACTAAGGCTATTTAAAAACTCCACAGGGAAATTTGTTGAGTCATCTTGCTCCAAAACTCTGTTGATTGAAAAGTATTCGACATCCTCTCCCTGAATATCGTTGAGTATATACGAATTGATTTTCAAAACCTGGTCATTTCGTGGCGTCAAAGTAGCTCTCTCGCAAAGTCAAAAGTTATCATGACAGACTCCTAGATCAATTTAAACAGTAGAAATTAGTTCTTGCAAAGAATGTACGGTACGGCACAAATTATCGGGCAGTGTAATTTTGCCCTCTTCTTCGGGGTATGTACCATTTCCAATCTTTAGCAAAGTTTCGGAGAAGTTCTGCGCATTTATATTGCCTCCGATTCGAGCGCGCATATTTTCTGTTAAATGCATTCTTTTAATGTTACACCATAAATATGAGCTCTTCAAACACGCTCGTATTTCATCTGCTCTTTTACCGCGTGGTATGACCGGTAGTATCTGCCGAAAATCTCCACAAAAGAGAAAAGTAACACCACCCATAACTTGGTCATTTTGGCGTATATCCCTCAGCATTCTGTCCACAGCTTCTACGGCTGTCCGTTTCATCATGGTGCATTCATCCCATATTATCAACACACAGTCACGAATAACGCTGGCTTTTTCGCAATTTCTTGCTATGTTGCACATTGGATATTCATTGATATCTAAGTGTATGGGGATTTTGAACATGGAATGGGTAGTTTTACCACCAGGTAATAAAGTTGCAGCTATACCAGATGAAGCCACTGCCAGAGCTATTTTGCCTTGAGCTAGCACCTTTGCCAAAACAATTTTAGTTAGGAAAGATTCTCCTATCCCAACAGGGGCATTTAAAAACAAAATCTCACCTACTTCATTATCGACACTATAATAAACGCGTTCGAATACTCCTCTTTGCTCATACGTTAAACGTTGAGTGCCATTACGTAGAGTTTCTGCAAGTTCTGTAGGATTATACGAAATTTCGCTTGCGTATTCCCTGTTCACGCGTTCACCGTCTATAGATGGTTCGGCTAAGCCGTATTGGGATAGCGAAGGTCCGAAAAGGAAGTAGGTCCTCGTACTGTATGCAGCAACAACCGTAAGTAAAAATACTTGGCATTGTTCGGATGAACCATATATATACGTCCATTGACATGTTCCTTAAAAATGCCGGGATCCCCGTCTACAGATCTGCCCGTTTCCTGCGGTTAAAACAAACTCTTTGCTTATCATACGTGTAATAAGAGGGAATCTCCTCATACATTAATGTCCTAGCAAACCTGTCTCTTTCGTAAAGCCGAAAGTATGCCAGTAAAGTGATTTGCTTCGAATTTTCTACTCGATCTGTCACGTTTTCGCAATTGAAGTATATCCTTTGCCCTCCTTCTAGATGAACCACCAAATGCACTACAGGGGGATATCGCTCATGAATGGGAAAGCTTAATATTCTCCAATCGGCCTCTGAAGAGCTTATATGACGCCCTGATTGAAATCTAGTTATTTCGTCATTCTCATTCCTTAACGCAAACGTTGCCTGGTCACTGCCCCTATTTATATACTTGCATATATATTTAATGGATGATACACTACTGCACACTTCCACGTGGATGTGGGCCTGAAACGTTTTGGAGAGTACTGGTGAATATGGTACGACCCATCTATTGTCCAAAATTATATCTTCATCACGTAATCTTAAAGTAGCAGTAAACCCACCTTTTTCTGGGGACCGTCGCCAATAAGAGGGATATCCATCCTCTCCCGTTATGGTGTGTTCTATAAGTGCCCGTGGATAATCTTTCGAGCATCGGCCGTCCTGCATGCATGGAGAGTTGCTATTTAATATCCCGCAAGGACCATGGACCATGTGTGTTCTTACTATGTCAAATAGTGTGATATCTGTGTTGCTGTCTGGAAATTCGGCACTTATCACATTATAAATATCGTTAGGGCGTATTTTGTCTTCCAACCAGAGAAGTACATGTGCATGTGGTAGACCTCGTTTTTGCCACTCAACGCTGTACATAAAGCACAAAGCTGACCCAAACAGATTCTCCTTTGCAATTAGGCGTATTAGAGCTTTAAGTTTTAAGTGGAACACTCTAGCTATTATGTCGTGCCGATCGTATGCATTTTGACCAGGCAAAATTTGCTGTATAATTTCAGCCCACTTCGGATGTGTTCTCATCGTTATAAAGAGATCAGGCTTTCCATATTTTCTAACGTAGAAAAAGCATTACTAATCTGCCCAAATTTTCTGTACCTCCATCTTGTTGCATAGCATCACGTAAGTGCACATACTCCTCAGCATGCAACCGTTTTTGAGTAGTCCGTATGTAAACCGCTCGGTTTCAATTTTAGAATACATATCGACGATAAACTGATTAAATATTCCACGAAATCTTTGCAAGTATACAAAACTGTTTGCTCTTATCTGTAGCATGTATGCATACAATTGTTGTGACGACAACTTTTTATGTGGGTTTGGCAATCTAGTAGTAGGGTTAATTTGATGTAATTCAAAGTTATATCCATCTTCCCCGTGACAAAAGATTAATGGGTATTGAAGCGCATCGTATGATCGATGTGTCTCGTATATACGATGAAAAAGATCGTCACACTCTTGGTCAACTAAAACAACTGCAACTTCATTTGTAGTAGGAGGATTGTACCTTCTTGGATGTTCTGTTGCGGGCCTTTTATCAGCACATATTACAAATTTATAATTATTATTTTGCTCTTCGGGAACGAAATCAAGAGCATTTTTAAAATCGCGAACGGATTTAATCGGATTTACATCATGTAGCATATTTTGCAGAATAGATATCAGACTACGATTAAGTTGTGGAAAGTTTTCGTTTCTAATAGCCGCCTGATCTTCATAATTCGCTACGAAATATATTTGCAGGAACTTTGGCTCATTCTCTGGTAACAATGAACCAATAAGGTGATAAACCTGCCCTTGGACTTTGAAGGTAGGCATTAAAGGTCCTTCCGTCACTTGTTTTGCTCCTAAAGATGTCTTTTGGAATGCACTGTTATACGAACGAATGTTTTCTAAAAAGTGCTTTGACTGCGAGTGATCACCGTTGAGCAGAGCTTTCAAAACTTCAGGCGGATTTAGGAAAATTTCGTAACTGACCTTTCCATTGGAACAACACAATCCAACCGTTTCTTTTTGGAATTTAAGGGCTTCACAAAATCTGCATTTCAAACTCATTTCGCCAATTAATGAGTATTTAGCATAATCTACTAAAGGTTTATATGCAAAAGCACTTTTTGTCTTAGTAATCCAGGAGAGTATGCCTTTACCTACATCAATATTTGGGGGAAGCTCTTCAGAGTCATTTTGTTTCCTACTTAGCGTATGTCGCACGCGGTCAACATGCAGGCGAACTTGGCGATTTTCCTCTGCCTCCAACTGCCGTATTCCGCGTATTCTTTCCCTCTCGTTGGCCCTGTATATTTCTTGATCTTCACGTAGGCGTTCGTAATTTTCTGCAGTCATAACTATACTGCTGCGTTGTTGATTGCTACTTTCCAGCATTCTAGTAATGTTATGGCGATGTCGATCATTTATCAAACGTTCCTCACGATGCGAAAACGTTTCGGATGTTCTATGCTCACAATCGGCGTTCAACATATCGACCCTTTCATTACTTTTTTGGCATAACCTTGGGCATGCTGAGCGGATGCGCTGCTCATTTAACCGGGACTCCCTTTCAACAACAGGCTCAGATCCTAGAGCCAATATGTGGCGCTATCGGTCATTGCTGAGTCGTATATGTTGTTCTTCTTCATTTTCAAAGAAGCGATTTAAATTAGCCCTAATTTCATGCGTACTTAAACGAATTTCTTTCTCAGGGGAGGTTTCTAATTCGCGCGACAGCGCGTGACGTTCACGATCAGCCAATTGCCTATTGGCCCTTTGGTCACTTGTTTCCTGTGACCTTAAGTTTGCTGAGCGGATACACTGTTCATTTAGCCGGGACTCTCTCTCGACAACAGGTTCAGTGCTGAGTCGTGTATGTCGACCTTCACTGCTTTCAAAAAATCGATTTAAATTAGTCCTAACTTGCTGAAAACTAAGGCGAATTTCTCTTTCGTGCGGTGCTTGCAATTCGCGCGACAAAGCATGGCGTTCCCTATCAAGATGTCGGCGTACATCACTTTCGGAAGGAGTTTCCATAGACCTGATAAATGCTATACGTTCTCTATTTGCCGAAAGCCTCGTTTCATAAATTTCACTCGATTCTTGTGATCGCATTAGTCTTAATTTCTTAGCAGCTTTAGTGCGTTTAGATAAATTTGAACGCTTTTTTGGCATAGTGTTTCTAAAAATAATGCAATGAAAATTAAATGGGCACATAACAAATAACCTTTCCGACATTTGGCATTACAGCATTTACGAAAATTTTATTTAGTGTATGTGTACGACAACCAATCGCACACCTACCAAAGCATCGCAGTACACACGAAAACTTTGCGCCACCTGTCAGCGAATAGATAAACCGAATTGCACCAAAAGGTTTGAGTCCCTAATTATCGCGTGTAAAAGGTTTAAAATCTTAGCTAAAAGTATTTCATAAAAAATAAATATTTCATATTGTAGGTAAATTTATAGATTTTGGAGCAAATACATTGTGACCGATAACTCAGTTATCGATTAATCTATCGAAATATCACAAAATTCAAATGAAACCTGTGACCTTCCTCTATTGTTTGATGTCCATATTGTACGCATATTTAGAGGTTTTAGGTAACCTATTTTAACCGATTATCGTAATATGGCAGCGTGAAATAATTTTTTTTGGTACGCCACTGTATCTATTCATGAATTTGATTTTTAATTTATATGAAATTGAAAAAAAAAACTTTGCAAAGACATTCTTTGATATTTGTTTGAAAACTAAGTGCATTTTCCTTCGTTTTTCAAAAAAAAAACAAGTAAGAACGGGACTGTCTTCGGCTGTGCCGAAGACTTCATACCTTTCATGAATGGGGCTGAACAATAATCTTATCCCGTTCGTAATCTCCGAATAATCGGATGTATAAGATAAGAAATATATAGTGAACAGATCTGCATACCTTAACGATTTTTAAGATAAATATAAAATAAAAAATAGGTAGGTAATCTGTGTGAGGATGCAAAGCTTCACGTTTTTTGTGGTCTGCATGTAAAAGCTATGACTACGAATCACGTATTTCAAAAATATATGACGTAAACGTAACTATTTGATGAAATTTGATGAATTTTGAAGCTTCTAGCCGTAAAAAAGGGGCAAAAATGAGAGTTTATATGAAGTATATAATATATATACCACCGATCTCTATGATTTTTTCAGACAACAATATATGCTATATACGTAAGCATTTTGTGAAATTTGAAGCTTCTAGCTGTTAAAACGGGGCAGCAATTGCGCAAAGTTTCTTATCTGAACAATCGGTTGTATAAGATATATACTATATATACAACCGATCTCTATGATTTTTTCAGACAACAATATATGCTATATACTTAAGCATTTGGTGAAATTTGAAGCTTCTAGCTGTTAAAATGGGGTAGACATTGCGAAAAGTTTCTTATCTGAACAATCGGTTGTATGAGATATATACTATATATACAACCGATCTCTATGATTTTTGTAGACAACAATATATGCGATATACGTAAGCAATCGGTGAAATTTGAAGCTTATAGCTGTTAAAATGGGGTAGAAATTGCGAAAAGTTTCTTATCTGAACAATCGGTTGTATGAGATATATACTATATATACAACCGATCTCTATGATTTTTTCAGACAACAATATATGCTATATTCGTAAGCAATCGGTGAAATTTGAAGCTTATAGCTGTTAAAATGGGGTAGAAATTGCGAAAAGTTTCTTATCTGAACAATCGGTTGTATGAGATATATACTATATATACAACCGATCTCTATGATTTTTTCAGACAACAATATATGCTATATACGTAAGCATTCGGTGAAATTTGAAGCTTCTAGCTGTTAAAATGGGGCTAAAATTTGCGAATATATATATATATATATACTATATATATATATACTATATATACCACCATATATATACTATATATACCACCGATCTTTATGATTTTTTCAGACAACAATATATGCTATATACCTAAGCATTCGTTGAAATTTGAAGCCTCTAGCTCTTAAAATGGGGCAGTAATTACGAAAAGTTCCTTATCTGAACAATCGGTTGTGGGGGATATATACTATATATACGACCGATCTCATCAATTTTTTCAGGCAACAATATGTGCAATATACGAAAGTATATGGTGAAGTTTGAAGCTTTAATCTGTTAAATTGGGTAAGATATTACAAAAATCCTCTTTTTCTGAAAAATCGGTTGTATGGAAGATATATGCTATAGTGGTCCGATCCGGTCGGTTCCGACAAATGTCTAATCGGACCCCCAAATACACCTGCTCACCAAATTTTATCAAGATATCTCAAAAATTGATGGACTAGTTTGCATACAAACAGACAGACGGACAGACGGACATGGCTAAATCAACTCAGCTCTTCAACCTGATTATTTCGGTATACTTAATGGTGGGTCTATCTATTTTCCTTTAAGGACTTACAATTTTCGGTTTCGTGACGAAATTAATATACCATTTCATTTTCATGAAAGGTATAAAAATCCTTAAAAGTAGCTTAATTATAGCTTAAACAACTATATCTTTTTTGTTTCTCATGCAATTTTAATGAAATAAGTTCTAGATTCCCTTCTGGATTACAGGCTATCCATCTGTGAAAGTCTCATAAAAATCCATTCGTTAGTTTCCGAGATTATCGATATCATACAGACAAACCGAAAAACAGACAAACAGAAAAAGTGGTGCCGATGGATTCTACGACATTCCAAACGTCAAGTATACTCATTTTTATTTATAAATCTTGGATGTACAGACACGATTTTCTAGAGATTTATTATAGTATAGATGTAACAAATGACAATCAAAAATAATTTTCAATAATTTACAAAAAACAGAAATGAACGAAAAAATTCAAAATTTAATTTTCGCTGCATTTGCTGCAAAAGATAATATGGCTTTTTCGAAAATAGGCATATATCTGGTTAGGTGCAACATCTATGGGTAGTTGCGCATGCATTTTATTTTGTTTGTATTATAGTTAAGAAGGAAAGGGATGCTTTCCATTTTAACTATTTTTTGTAAAAACGAAATATTTTTCTTTGGGCTGCTGACGAGATGTTCGCTTAATGAAGCCAAAGGCCCTGTATAAAAAGGGAAACTTAATTATTTCATTAAATAGAATTGCGATTTGGTTAAGTTTCTGTGTGAAAACGGTATAAGATGATTTGAGGATATTGCCCTTTCAGTGCAAGAAACATTCAAACAAAAAATAACAAATGATTTTATTTTCACGTCTAATATTGTGTTCAAAGAAGTCTTGTAAAAATATTTAAATATGTAGCTAGAATCTTTAATATCAATGTGTAAATAGCTATAATATGAGTATATGGGAAAAATAAATTTGTATATTTTCATAACTCGTGTTCGGCCGGGGTGCGTCTAATCCTGGAAGTAGGTGGGCGCACCGTGGTCGATCTCAATGGGAATGTTGCGTTTGGAATAAAAATAAGAGAAGACGAGAATTTCTCATTATAATGGATGAACTTTAGTGGGTAAATATATAAATAACTTGGGTATAATATTACCTGAGGGTATTTGCAGAAAAAAATGGCAGAGATCGCTGGCGGCAGATGTGAGCTGGTTGGCTGCCAGAATCCAAGAGGCCGGTTGAATCGCCGGCGACAACCGTTGGGCCGAAAAAATCCTCCGTTTGGTGGGGAAAGTCACCCACACATAAACGCCGACACGCATGTGCATGAGTGCTAACAAAAACACACATACACGTGCATGTACATACATGCACATGCGTGTGGCGGTGATGGTGTGGGTGGCTATAAGTTACAATCGAGTATCGCCATGCAGAGTTGCATTAGGGGAGTCGCAATCAGATGCAGAATAGTTAGGCATCCTGCATAAACGTGCCGCCCCTTGCGATACGCAACATCGTTCTCCAACAACGATCTCCGACCGCGCACACAGAACGAGAAAAAGAAATGCCAGCGTCGCGGATGGCCGGGAATCCTTCCGGACTTGCTCAGCATGCCACCTAAGCTAGGATGAAATGAACATTTATGAAAAAGTATAAGTGAATATTTCTTGCCATGTATTAAAAATTCTTTAATATATGAATTCCATAAGGTAGGAAAAGTAGAAGGTCGATAGGGCTGGACGAAGAGGCCAAATTCTCCGTTATAGACTGGCAAAATTTTGCCTCCTTTTGTTGGACGGAGAGACCGAGGTCTACGTTCTAGACGCGCATTTTTTGGTTTTTTTTTTGTTCGTCGAAGAGGCCGTTCCAGACTCTTAGTTTTTTTTTTTTTTTTTTTTTTGAGGTTTTCAGGGGCTGGACGAAGAGGCCGAGGTCTCCGTTCCAGCGTCTGACGTATCGTATCGCTCTCAGGGCGACTACCCTTTCTTTTTTTGTTCAACGCGGTGTGGCATCTTATGGATGTGCCGGGGCGAGTGGCCGCGAGGTTGATTGGGTGAAGCGTGTTCTCGCTACAGGGCGTATATATTGTAAATGATGTACTATATTATTAATTAGCGCTGTCGGAATGGACATGATTTCGAGAACCTGATGCATATTTAACACAATTAGTATGATTGCGAGGTGTGGTAGGTTGGAAAGGACGTGATTCCAAGCCACCCATCCAAATCATTGCGTATTTAAGGTAGTCAGGAAGTGTTTTATTAAAAAACGAATGTTAAAATGAACAAACTTAAGTGCACCTGAAAGCGAGTTAAGCAGAGCGTAATAAAGCCAACGACATTATGCATTGAACAGTGTGCGCCAACTCATAACGCATAGAAGAAATCATAGTTAAATTCGAAGCTCCACCATCGGCATGTGCTGCTATGAAGTGGTTGGAAAAATATCTGAAAATGTCTAGATGGTCTAACAGGAATATTAAATAAATTTAGCAAAGCAGAATTGGGCTGTTTACCTTCCCTTGATATGAATTTTCAGACCTGCGAAGCTTTTCACGACGGGTTCTATTTGCACGTACCATTATGCTAAATGTTTCGTACCAAAGTAGCACCCTGTCGCATGTTTCTTTTTTTTTTCTTTGATAGAGGCGATGTGGTAAATTTATAGCGTGCGAAATTATATATACACTATGTATTTTGTCGTTAGAACTGACTAGTGCCGTAGAAAAAGTTAATTTTTTCTCATCTCGGGACTTGTTCAATTCGGGAGTCCGATTCTTGTCTTTTGTACCGAAGCCTTAAATCAGGAGTGTTCATGATATATCATGTATATATGTATATGTATATGTATGTACGAGGTTGTTGTTGTTGTTGTTGTAGCGATTAGGTTACTCCCCGAAGGCTTTGGGGAGTGTTATCGATGTGATGGTCCTTTGTCGGATACAGATCCGATACGCTCCGGTAACACAGCACCATTAAGGTGCTGGCCCGACCATCTCGGGAACGATTTATATGGCCACATTAAACCTTCAGGCCATCCCTCCCTCCCCACCCCCAAGTTCCATGAGGAGCTTGGGGTCGCCAGAGCTTCGTCTGTTAGTGAAACGGGATTCGCCGCTCGAAGGTGAGGTTGACAATTGGGTTGGAGAAGCTATATATTGCGCCACACAACCCCTTGAATCCCTATGTATGAGGTCTACGTCTTCGTTGACGTAGAACCCTTTGTCTGCCAAAACCAAGTCTGGGAATGCCTGCATAGTCATTGGCAGGATGGAAGATTCCCAGTGAGCTTAGCTAGAACGAGGACGGGTGCAGTCAGGCTGAAGAAGGGATCCACTGGTGAACGTAATTCGATGTTGGATGCTTCTTTTACCTGAGCTGACACCGCATTTGTGATACCTGAAACCTGGACATGCATTCTCCTCTCTGGCAAATTGATTCTACGTTTCAGTCTTTCAGTTATAAAGGAACATTCAGACCCAGAATCAATAAATGCCCGCGCGAAGAAGTCGGTACCATTATGGTGTATGTGTACGCGAGCGGTTTCTAATAGCACACCTGTGCTGGAATTGGCATGGCAGGATTTGACATTCTGGTTCGTAGAGGAAGGTGGTTGTCCCAACTCCTGTCTTTTCCGTGCCTTTGCCAAAGTTATTGGGGTATGATCTGCATCTTTGAAAGGGTTATGTACCGCAGTTTTCTGAAGTGTATCCGCATGCAGGAGCGTGTGGTGACGAGAGTGGCATTTGGAACAGTTGTACGAACTGGTGCAACTCGTCACTGTTTGTCCTGGGGATAAACAGTTCAGGCAGCCATTTGTGGATTCAACGAACTTAATCCTTCCTACCGGAGTTAAATGGAAAAAGCGTGAACTGTTGCTCAGTATATTTGCACATTTTACACATTGATTTTCTTCTTTGCTTGGATAATTTTATTTGAAAAACACCAAGTCTTTTCGTAGGCGTTTCTATCGATTGTCGCGACGCGCTTGATTCTTGCACTTTAGAAGTGGCATTCCCTGTGAAACCAGACACTGTTTCAAGTGTCTGAAATCGATTACATAGAAATTTGTCCATATCCTCCCACTTGGATATATCCGTTTCCTGATCAATGATCTGCTCCCATAGAGCCAACGTATTTTCTGGTAATTTTGTCGAGCATAAATAGGTGATGATCGCATCCCAATTTTAAACATCTATTTGATGGGCTGTCTCGAAGCCTTCATTTGTCAAGGGACATTTCTTGGTGATGTCCTTTGCCTCACTGTGTCTTTTGGTTAAGGTGGAACAACTTTTCTACTGGGCTTAGGCGACTGTTGTTTTTGTAGATGGCCATGAGCAGGTCACGAAATGTTGGCCACGATAGGTAGTCACCCTTGAATACCTCAGTATCGCAAGCTGGCAGGCAGATGTCACGCGCGCGATCTCCTTCGCGTCGATCATTACACTCTTTTTCCTGTTTCAGTTTAGCTTGAAGTTCAGCCATGTAGGACATGCATCGCAGGAATACGACATATGCCGCTTTATATGTTATCTTGACCGCTGAAATCTTTTTCGAACACGGTTATTCGATCGGCCAATATAATGCACGATTCCATGTTCATAGATGAAAATTTGTGAACAAATTAAAAAAACATATAAGTCTGAAACAAACTAACCGAACCACCCAACCAACAAGGATTAAATACGATAAAATTGATTTTAATTTGTTTATTTTTTTCTGACTTTGCAAATTATTTTATGCAGTAAAACAGGAGCAGGGGGAGCAACACCAATGTCTTTTGTGGAAATAAGGGGGGCCACTCGCCACTTCAAATTTAAATTTTATTGTATAATTTATTAATGAGTGCGCGCGCTGATACGAAACTCGACGAAAATTGTAAAAATCAGTGAAAACTGTTGTAAAAAACTATGTCGATTGAACTATGGAAATTAAAGTGATCGAAAAAAAATGAAAAATTGCCACAGTCGTATGGCTTGAGATTGTAATATGAATGTGAGGTTATGTGCACCTCTTCCTTGTGCTGTCTCCGGAGAGCCTTACCGCTGGTGGAGGACAGACCAGATAGTCACAAAGAGTCTTAAACGACGTCAATGAAACGCGTTTGCACTTATTTTTTTTTCGGCACTACATTTTTTACACTTTTCGCGTTTAATAACAAATCACTACGCGTGTGGCACTGAGAACTTAGATTTTTGTTTTTACATGGTTTTATTTATTTTGTTATAACAAAAAAAAAATGTGGGAAGAAATAGTTCACTTACTTTTATTGGGCGATTTGCTGATTTGGCGTGGTGTTGACTTGGCAAGGCGATGTTGCAGTTGCTTCAGCTGGCTGTCGCTTGCTCAGTGTTTTACCAAGATATTGTTAGTCAATTGTAGTGTATCACCAAGCGTTTTTATCAGGTTGTATGGATGTGGACTGTATATAGGCGTTGGTTCCTTGTCACGTGGAGATAAGACCAAATGTTCGGCCGGGGTGCGTCTAATCCTGGAGGTAGGTGGACGCATCGTGGTCGATCTCAATGGGAAAGTTGCGTTTGGAATAAAAATAAGAAAAGACGAGAATTTCTCGTTATAATGGGTGAACTTTAGTGGGTAAATATATAAATAACTTGGGTACAATATTACCTGAGGGTATTTGCAGAAAAAAACGGCAGAGATCGCTGGCGGCAGATATGAGCTGGTTGGCCCGAAAAAATCCTCCGTTTGGTGGGGAAAGTCACCCACACAAAAACGCCGACACGCATGTGCATGAGTGCTGACAAAGACACACAAACACGTGCATATACATACATGCACATGCGAGTGGCGGTGATGGTGTGGGTGGCTATAAGTTACAATCGAGTATCGCCTTACAGATTTGCATTAGGGGAGTCGCAATCAGATGCGGGAAAGTTAGGCATCTTGCCTAAACAACTCGCATCTATGTTTTGTATTTTGTTGCGCAAGATGCGCACGGGTCTGGTTAGTACATATTTACTGTTATTTTGCTGTAAAATGCAAAGTGGCAACTAAGTGCTTCAATTGTGCTTGCCAGTGCAAAGCAACTCAAAAGACTGATAAGTGGACAACTTTGGACACCGATTTCCAATGCGTTTTCTAGTTTATATGACCAAATACTCGTCCGATGGTCAATTTTGCAAATATCTTTCTCGTGGTGTATGTGGTCCTGGCAACCTTACGTACATACAAAAGCTTTTGGTTTATTTGCAATTCACAATATTTGGTTACTAGTTTTTTTGATTTATTTGCCAGCGTAAAGCACTTATGTGAATAGCTGAATAGGCCAGTACTTAATAGCCTTCACGATATTTCTAAGCATATCTGTGTGCACTTCATACTGCCTAAAAACAAGCATTAGCATGGAATATTTGTCTTATATTTGGAGGAGGGAAGTTAACAACACCAGGCCGAAACTCAAATGAGATCCCTTCCTATCAAACAGACACCTTTTGTTCAATGTTCGCAATAGTAAAACAGTTTCTATATGGCTATTGTATGTGTGTCTTCAAACTTGCTACTGCCAATTATATGAATCAGAAATTGCAACTACAAAGCAGCCATACTGACTTTACCAATTTATACTCTGCCCAGTATATATGGGATGTGAATACATTGCTTTGTAATTCAAAACGAACTACACCACTAGCTCATTTTGCCACTAGCCACCATCATACTATCTTCTTCAGGTCAGCAGAGCTTCTGGATGTACTAATATGATAGCTCCTGGTAGCGAAAACCTGCTAATATTGTATGTGATCCTAGCTCGTAAGTTAAATTGGCAAAATGGCATTCCAATTTTTTATGTAAAGATATATATATCTGTGTAAATTGGTATGCTTAATTATGACTCAAAACCGAGAGACACTGTGTAAATATTTTGGTTCGTTATTTGCGTGAAAAAATAGCACGTTTCACGGTCGCCGTGGTGTGGTGGCAGCGTGCTCCGGCTACCACACCGAAGATCTTGGCTTCATGCCCCGGGTAAAGCAACGTAACAAATTTTAGAAACAAGTTTTTTCAATTAAAAGAAAGTTTTTCTAAGCGGGGTTGCCCCTCTGCAGTGATTTGGCAAACTCACCGAGTGTATGTCTGTCATAAAAGGCTTCCCAGTGAAAACTCATCTGCTTTCAGATGCCGTCCCTCTAATTTGTTGGAAAAATTAAAAGCAGTGCGACGCAAACTGGGAAAAGAAGTTCGGTCTAAAATTTCTGCGGAGGTTATCGCGCATAACAGTGAAGGTTATCACAAAAACAGGCTGTTTTTAATGCTCCAACTAGTTAGATTATTAAGATCATTTTGTAAAAGAATTACGTGAGACACGCTCGCAATGGTTTTGAAAACTTTCAAATCTTATGCGTAAAGCAGATACTGTGAGTTCCTGAAACAGGTGCCTATATCATTAATAACAAGTAAGGAAGGTTAAGTTCGGGTGTAACCGAACATTACATACTCAGTTGAGAGCTATGGTGACAACATAAGGGAAAATAACCATGTAGGAAAATGAACCGAGGGAAACCCTGGAATGTGTTTGTATGAGATGTGTATCAAATGAAAGGCATTAAAGAGTATTTTATGAAGGAGTGGGCCATAGTTCTATAGGTGGACGCCATTTAGGGATATAGCCATAAAGGTGGATCAGGATTGACTCTAGAATGCGTTTGTACGATATGGGTATCAAATGAAAGGTGTTAATGAGCATTTTAAAAGGGAGTGGCCCTTCGTTTTATAGGTGTTCGCCTTTTCGAGATATCGCCATAAAGGTGGACCAGGGGTGACTTTAGAATTTGTTTGTATGATATGGGTATCAAATGAAAGGTGTTAATGATTATTTTAAAAGGGCGTGGGGCTTAGTTCTATAGGTGGACCCCTTTTCAAGATATCGCCATAAAGGTGGACCAGGGGTGACTCTAGAATTCGTTTGTGCAATATGGGTATCAAGCGAAAGGAGTTAATGAGTATTTTAAGAGGGAGTGGGCCTTAGTTCTATAGGTGGACGCATTTTCGAGGTATCGCAATAAAGGTGGACCAGGGGTGACTCTAGACTTTGTTTGTACGATATGGGTATCAAATGAAAGGTGTTAATGAGTATTTTTAAAAGGGAGTGGGCGTTCGTTTTATAGGTGTTCGCCTTTTCGAGATATCGCCATAAAGGTGGACCAGGGGTGACTTTAGAATTTGTTTGTATGATATGGGTATCAAATGAAAGGTGTTAATGAGTATTTTAAGAGGGAGTGGGCCTTTCTGGACCAGGGGTGACTCTAGACTTTGTTTGTACGATATGGGTATCAAATGAAAGGTGTTAATGAGTATTTTTAAAAGGGAGTGGGCCTTCGTTCTATAGGTGTTCGCCTTTTCGAAATATCGCCATAAAGGTGGACCACGGGTACTCTAGAATGAGTTTGTACGATATGGGTATCAAATTAAAGGTATTAATGAGAGTTTTAAAAGGGAGTGGTGGTAGTTGTATATGTGAAGGCGTTTTCCAGATATCGACCAAAATGTGGACCAGGGTGAGCCAGAACATCATCTGTTGGATACCGCTAATTTATTTATATATGTAATACCTGCCAAGATTTTAAGGGTTTTTTATTTCGCCCTGCAGAACTTTTTCATTTTCTTCTACTTAATATGGTAGGTGTCACAACCATTTTATAAAGTTTTTTCTAAAGTTATATTTCGCGTCAATAAAGCAATCCAATCACCTTACCATATTTCATCCCTTTTTTCGTATTTGGTATAGAATTATGGCATTTTTTTCATTTTTCGTAATTTTCGATATCGAAAATGTGGGCGTGGTCATAGTCGGATTTCGTTCATTTTTCATGCCAAGATAAAGTGAGTTCAGAGAAGTACGTGAACTGAGTTTAGTAAAGATATATCGATTTTTGCTCAAGTTATCGCGTTAACGGCCATGCGGAAGGACAGACGGACAACTGTGTATAAAAACTGGGCGTGACATCAACCGATTTCGCCCATTTTCACAGAAAACAGTTAACGTCATAAAATCTATGCCCCTACCAAATTTCAAAAGGATTGGTTAATTTTTGTTCGACTTATGGCGTTAAAAGTATCCTAGACAAATTAAATGAAAAAGGGCGGAGCCACGCCCATTTTTAAATTTTCTTTTATTTTTGTATTTTGTTGTACCATATCATTACTGGAGTTGAATCTTGACATAATTTACTTATATACTGTAAATATATTAATTTTTGTTAAAATTTTACTTTAAAAAACATTTTTTTTTTAAGTGGGCGTGGTCCTTCTCCGATTTTGCTAATTTTTATTAAGCGTACATATAGTAATAAGAGTAACGTTCCTGCCAAATTTCATCTTGATATCTTCAACGACTGCCAAATTACAGCTTGCATAAGTTTTAAATTACCTTCTTTTAAAAGTGGGCGGTGCCACGCCCATTGTCCAAGCTTTTATTAATTTTCTATTTTGCGTCATAAGTTCAACTCATCTACCAAGTTTCGTCGCTTTATCGGTCTTTTGTAATGAATTATCGCACTTTTTCGGTTTTTCGAAATTTTCCATATCGAAAAAGTGGACGTGGTTATAGTCCGATATCGTTAATTTTAAATAGCGATCTGAGATGAGTGCTCAGGAACCTACATACCAAATTTGATCAAGATACCTCAAAATTTACTCAAGTTATCGTGTTAACGGACGGACGGGCGGACGGACATGGCTCAAACAAATTTTTTTTCGATCCTGATTATTTTGATATATGGAAGTCTATATCTATCTCGATTCCTTTATATATGTACAACCAACCGTTATCCAATCAAACTTAATATACTCTGTGAGCTCTGCTCAATCGGTCCAAGAATACTTCCTTGTGGAACGTCAGAAGTGGCTTCAAAGGAATAAGACTTGACATTCTCTATTTCAACAAAAGAAATTCTATTGGAGATATATGGTCTAATCCAGCACAACAATTTAGAATGTAAACCCATCAATTCTAGCTTACGCAATAATATGTTATGAGAAACAGTGTCAAACGCCTTTGCGAAATCGGTGTAAGCAACGTCTACTTGATTACCAATCTTAAATGCACTGATGCAAAATTGGGAGAATGAGGCAAGGTTATGGGAAAATGTGTCGTGCGTCTTATGAAGAAAGGCATCATAGCACCTACCAAAACTTGTTGAGCTAAAAACTAACTCCAAATCCAAGTTGGAAAATTGCGAGTTTAGGGAGTCAAAGTCAGCTTCGCGAAAATTAAAACGCACATTGGAGCTTTCACGTGCACCAGGAATAAAATCAAGGAATTCTAGGGAAAGAGAAAGCGGGACGTGGTGTTTATCAGACTTTGAGATCGGGAAAGTGGATTGCGATATTTGAAATATTAAATTTTCATCAACGAAAACAAGATCTAAAATATTATGTAGCTGATTAAAGAACGAATTGATTTGAGTAAGATTAATACTAAAGAGGCTATCTATGAAGTTTATTTCATGGAAACTATTAACATTAGTTGGAGTTAGGATACCATTCTTCATATTTTACTCAAATTAAAGTCACCCAAAATACAAAATTACACTCGTCATTTCTTTCATATAACTTCGTAATGTTATTTATATGAGCAGCATATAAAGGATCAGGGCGGGCAGGTGGTATGTAAGAAACACAAACAAAGAATTTGCTAGAATTTCCATATATAAGTTATGCAGGTCCTTATGGTCCTTGCTTTTCTTAAATAAATAACACAACACAACACTTTATTTTAATACACTTTAACACTTTATTTAAAACAACTTTAAATATTTAGCAACTAATTAGTTGACCGTGCAACTTCTCTGATTAAACTGAATTACCCTCGAAAGGCAATGATGCCTCCTTAAATACCTTTCCTAATGCCATTCTGCTGCTGCTGTTATCATATGTAAAACGGTCGCACATTCATTGTTGTTGCTAGCGCATGTGATGCTATGATAAGTGCAAGTTGCTAGGTAAGTGCAAGCAGCGACGTCGCGCGATCAGTTTTAACGCTTCTCTTTATGCCTGCCTACGACCATCACGTTGCTATGGTAAGCAAGCGCAAGCAGTGACATTGTGCAGTGCGTTGCTGGGCTGGATATTAAACCTGCCGTTGCTATGATAGAACCACGCGCGATTACTTGTTCTACCGTTGGGTTGCATACCAAGCCCGTGCATATGATGTTGCTATGCTGTGATCGTATGCAGTGGGTTGTTATGCTGTTGGCTTGCACATGATGTTACTATGGTAGCGTCACGTAGTGCTTTTGTGCGATTAGTTGCGCTGTTGTTGAGCAAGCTCTGTTAGGTAAGCGATGGGCATTTGAGTTGGATTGTTGTTAGGCAAGCGATGATCATTTTTTGGTTTGTTTTGCTCTGCATCAATTGACCTTGCCATTTGACTTGGTTGCTAACTAGTTGTTTGAGGCTACGTAGAGAAGCTAGGCATATTGTTGACTTAGCAGAGATGTGCAATAGGCATCATAACTTAACTCCTCCCCCTCTTAAATTCGGAGCGTCCCTGATCCGACGAACTTATAACTATACATATTTTTAAAAAATAAAAAGATATATTTTCTATAATCTAAATATCCTTTTCTTTTGCGGACTTTGTAAAGAAATAATGATTTCGATGATCTTGTGTGACTTTTTTTTAAAGAGTTATAATTTGACATCTTTTGAAATTTTAATTAGCTGCAAATATTTAATTCTTTAATTTCTTACTAAATTACGGGAATTCCATATTTACTTCTCTTACAAATTTTAAATTGGCTTTTACAATAAGCTTTTTTCTAAAAGATATAACATGTATGTTTTTTTTTTAAGTGGTAATCAATGATTTATAATGTTGTAAATAAAGTTTTCCGTATACATATGTACGTTTTTTTATATAATTATTATTTTCATTTTATTTTTGAATTATTGTAGCTTCGTAAAGTTAGGCTTCCATAAAAAATATTTCTATATTTACCATAAAAAAAAATTAGAATTTGGCTTTTATAAAAACCGTTTTAAAGAAAATTATAGATTTTTTTTTTAATATAATAATAATTTATTTATTTAATTTTTGAAATAGTGTGTTTCGTATACATATGTACGTTGTTTTCATACTTATTATTTCCATTTTAATCTTGAGTTATTGTAGCTCTTAAAATATATTTATAATGTTTGGATATTTTTTACTAAACCATGTCAATTCTCTATTTACAATTCAGAAAAATTATAAGTAAGCTTTTATAGGAAGTGTTTTGAAAAAAATTATAATATTTTTAAATATAATAATAGTTTATTTATTTATTTGGTTTTGAAAATATTTTTTTTCTGTATACATATGTACATTTTTAATTCAAATATTATTTCCATTTTATTTATAAGTTCTTGAAAAATATAGCAAAAATTCATAATTTTTTGTTTCACTAAATTAGATATATATATGTACATTTCAGAACAATTTTATGCGGACTTTTATAATTTGCGTTTTAAGGTAATTGTATACATATTTTCTAAGTTAGTATTCTCAATTTAATCGAAAAATTATTGTTTCCGTATTATTTACATTTTATTTCGAGTTAAGCTAGGAAAACCTTACATGAAAATTATTTGGTTTTACTTCCATTCGGTATGTTTGTAGTTAGATTTTTTTTTATATAATCATGTGATTTTGGTTGGTAGAGAATCTTAAGAAAATTATTATAAGAAAACTACAGTTGTCGTATACATATGTACGATTTTTTTATAATAATTTTCAAAATTCAATATCAAAAAATAAAAAAATTTTTTTTTTCTTTACATCAAAATTTAAGGAATCCAATATTTCGTAAAAACTATGTTTCATGGTTTTGAATTAAATTTAAAGCTAGTTGTTTTTTATTGGGTGATCAGTAGAAGTCGTTGAATTGATGACTTAATACCTTTGATTTAAAAGATTTTTTGTTTTTTTTTTTTGACAAACCAGTTGCGTTTATACTTGATATTCTGAATCCTTATCTTAAGTTATCCTTATGGACTTTTTTGCCATTTATCAACACAGTTGTTCCTAAATCTTTTTGTACAATGTTTTCCACGTACACCTTGCTTAATTTATTCCCTAGGCGTTTATTGCGGCGAACATATACCTTTTCTCCTTCATTAAATTTTCTATGATTGTTAACAGATTTTTAACGACATTTTCTTGTGCAACAGTAAGCGCTACTTTAATTGAGTCTAGGTGATCTTTGGGAAAATTATTAATTACATCTATCGGTTTCGCATTTACAGTAGAATGTATTGAATTATTATACCTATATGTTGCAAGTAAAATCAATTCATTGGTATCTGTTATATTTTGTTCGGCTTTTATACATCTTGCGATTTCTGTTAGCATTGAATGTACTCTTTCTATTTGGCCGTTACTTTTACTGTGTAAGGCTGGTATGAAAAACTGCTCAATTTCGAAATGATATTTCAATAAATTGGATATTGTATCGGAATGAAGGGATTTCTCGTTATCGGAAACAACTATTTTGGTTTTTCTGAACTTGTTCAGTACTAAAAGTAGAGCAGTTTTAACATCGGTTGTTGATCTGGATTCGATAGGAATCGTAATTGTAAATTTGGAAAATTTATCTATGCAGGTAAAAAAATGAAATTTATCTACCGAAAATATGTCTACATGGAGGATTTGGCCAGGATATTCTGGAATTGGTGTTTTTCCTACTTCTAATTTTGATGGGTGTCTATTATATTTATTCTCCGAACAAGTTTTACAATTTTTAGTAATTGTTGTAAGGGTTTTCTTTATATCTGGGAAAAAGTATTCAGATATCAACTGCTTGTAGTTCTCCTGAATTGAGCGATGGGCTCTGTTGTGCTCCGTGGTAGCAGCCTCGATTTGGTCTTCTCTTTTTATTAAGTCAATTACAATCCTTTCCGTATGTATAAACTTTACTCCTGGGAAATTGGATAAGAGTAACGACTGAACTCTGGCTAAAGTTTCGAGATCACAACAAACTCCGTTTACTACATTTGGGTTAACCTTTTCCCGGATTGTTTGTAAAAGATATTCTGCAGTTTTAAAGTGTATGGAATGTCTAACAAGTTTTTGGAATAGAATTTTGGTGGATTTGCTGTTCACCTCGGATGGTGTCAGCACTAACTGGGATCTAAATTGGTTTACGGGATTTTTTATGGTTTTTATTGTGTCTGAAAGAGATAATTCACTATGAGCTGTAGCGCTTGAGTCATCCAGATTGTGAATATATTGACGCGAAAGTGCATCCGCTACTTTGTTGTCTTTACCGGGCTTATAAAAATATTTCGGAGCAAATGAATTTATAAATGAGGTCCATCTTTTAATTTTCGAATTGGGGTTTTTATCTGACATGGCGAATGTAAGCGGCTGATGGTCTGTGAAAATATGTATGTTTTTAATGCTATACAGATAATGCCTTAACTTTTGGAATGCCCAAACTATTGCCAACAGTTCACGTTCATTCGTGGCATAGTTTTCTTCAGCCTTAGATAGTGTACGAGATATCATAGTTATAGGTTTGCCGTTTTGCGAAAGCACAGCTCCTAGTGCTACGGATGAGGCATCGGTTGTTATCTCGAACGGCTTAGAGTAATCTGGGTGTTGGAGAAGTACGTCTTCTGAGGCCAAAATAGTTTTAAGTTTATTGAAGGCATTTATTGCTTCTTCGTCTAATGAGATATTAATCTTTTTGGACTGTCTACTAGTAACGTGACCATTGTCACCTCTTAAGTATTTCGTAAGTGGTTTTGAAATATGCGCATAGTCCTTTATAAACCTACGGTAATAGTCCGAAAGACCCAAAAAGGACCGTAGAGATCTTAAAGATTTCGGCTGTTGGTAATTTAGGATGGCATCTACTTTACTAGGACATGTTTGAATTCCTTTATGCGAGACTGTGAAACCTAAAAATTCGACTTCGTTCCTAAAAAATTTAGATTTTTCTAAGGACACCTGCATTCCTGCTCGCTCGATTTTCTTTAGAATGGAATCGACATGCCTATAATGGGAACTTTCGTCTGGTGAGAAAATGATGATGTCATCAACGTAAACGTGACATATTTTCCCAATGTCTTCACGCAAAATGTCATCTATTGCCCTTTGAAATATGCTTGGCGCATTTTTCAAGCCAAATGGCAAACGGCAAAACTCATACTTGCCATTGTTTACGCTGAATGCTGTTTTGCACCTATCTTTCTCTCGAAGGCAAATCTGGTGGAACCCTGACTTAAGATCGAGTGTCGTAAATAACTTGGACTTACCTAAATTTGAGAGTATTACTGTAGTATCTGGGATTGGATATTTGTCAGATGTAGTATGTTCATTTAGCTTCCGAAAGTCGATGACCATTCTCAACTTTTGGTTTCCGTCATCATCTAACCATTTCTTTGAAACTACATGAACAGGCGAGTTATAGGGTGAATATGATTTCCTTATTATGCCGTCTTTAAGTAGGGACTCAATTTCGTTGTTAATAAAATTCGATACTGATATTGGGTAAGGATAGCTTCTTGAATAAATTGGCTTATCAGTTACCATGTCTATACTTGCTATTACATTTGTGTTATACGGAAGAGCTCTATTGGGGTTTGCAAATGCGTTAAAATTATTTTGTTTAAGTGTTTCAATACTACAAGGTGTTTCAATTTTTTTAGTATGAGCCATGTTAACTTCCTGACATTGAAAAAAGTTGAGATTCTCTTTTCCGTTTTTATGGAAAATTAGTCCAGCTTTTGTGTCAATATTTGCCTCGATATCTTTCAACAAATCATATCCAATGATTCCATCAAAAGTATCTAATTGGGGTAATATATAAAAAGGTGCAGTCGTTCCTAGAATATTGACTTTACATTTCTCAGAAATTTTATTTACACCATTTATAGATCTTAGTTGAAAGGGATATTGTGTGGCGGTTATTCCTTTCAAAAAACCATATTTTTTTATGTAATTTTTCGCGGTTCCCGTATCTATCAGAATTTTAAGAACTTGCCCATTAGGTAAAGTTCGAGTAATGAAGGGCAAGTTCGACCTTAGCCTAAAAAATTTATCTCATCTAGAGGCTGATTATCTTCGATTTCGGAGTAGTATGGTTCATTCGACAAAGGGTCTTCGTACTCGTCCACTGCCGTGGAAAATGAATTATTTTCCATAGCGTTAATACGTTGCAGTTTGTTAAAGGGTGCTTGAGTGGAGGTAGTGTTATTGTAAGGTCTCTTGAATTGTTGTTGAGGTTGGGCAAAGTTATTGGCTTGTTGCCGCGTCCGCTGTTGATGAGAATTTAGTCGATTTGAACTATTTCCCTGTTGAAATGTTTGTTGGCGATTTCGCTGTTGGAAAGGATTGTTTCTGATTTGAGGATTTCTTCTGAAACAAGAGGTTCCCTGATCTATTTCCATTGGAACGGGGTATTGTGCTGAACTGCTTGGATTTGATCGATTTGGATGAGGAGGAGTATTAGAAAATGGGGTACTTTGATGTACTTGTGGCAATCTTCCCGAGGCATATGTATGCGCGAAGTTATATCTGTCTCGATTATGTTGCAACTCTTGCGCTGCAGCTAGTGCACTGGGTAAGTCTGGTGGGTTCGCAGAGAAAAGGGTATCGCAAAGTGGGCGCCTGAGACCGGAAATGAATACCCTTAAAGCGTTTTCCCTAGCCTTTACATTAAACGCATTGCAAAGTTCCTCATTACTGCTATATGTCATAATATTTTTGTTTAGAATCAAAGTAAGTTGCCTATCAACTACATCATAATATTCACTAATAGACATTTGTCCCTGCCTCAATATATTGAGCTGATTTTCTAATATGTGGAGTGGTCGTTTATCTGCATATAATTGGTCTAACTTAGAAATAATGGCTTTAAAGTTTAGCGGAGTGTTAAAAGCGCTAAGATTTTCGTTAGCTACCGACGTTATTTTGTTACGCAAAATACCCATGGCAATATAATATGGCTCCGAGCCCTCGGTATAATAGTTTATCGCGAACCTAGCTGCTTCCCTCCATGCTGGATATTCAGATATTTTACCCCTAAATTCTGGTAGAGACTTAATCAAATTAAGATCCGTATGGCTACTTTGCGTACCTGCAACAATAGTTACGGGACTGAAAACTTCTACTCTTTTAGGTATAATACTCTTCGTATTTCGTCCTGCGATTTACAGATGCCACTTCCAAATTTTTTTTTAATTTAGAGGGTGCCTTTAGCTTTTAAATCAACGTCTTTTTTTAGAAAAATGTCTGTTTGAATATGTTCATCACAATTTAATAATTATTGTTTTAGCGCATTGTATTTGTATTCAGTGTTTTTTTTTTGTACCTTTCTTTTATTTAAATAATTCAGAATTTACCGTCAAAACGAAATTTTTTCACAACTATTTAATTTTCCTCTTCTCTAGAATATTGTTGGTTGCTTTTCTGCCACTTTTTATATGCTTTTTTTTACACTGTCTATTTTCCTAATAGCCTTTAAATTAATATGCTTGTTCTTATATTTTTAAGGATAGGTATTTATTTCGAAGTTGTTTCACTAATTTTTATATGAATTTACTGTTTGTTTTCACTTATCCTTTTTCAAGGATTTTTATTTTAGATAACGTTTTTCAAACATTGGTTTATTTTATAAGGATGATTTTATTTTCCTTTTTCTGTACACTTTTTTTTTTAAATAGCTTTTAAGTTAATATATTTTAACTATTCAGTAATTTTTCTTTGACTTTACTTTTTTTTCACACTTCCTTGAAGGACATTCACTTCATTTAAAGTTTTTCCGAACACTGGTTTATTTTAATGGTCACTGTTTTTATGTCGTTATTTGATAAGGATAAATATTTAAGAAAATTTTTTTGAATAAAACAAGTATTTTCCTTTAGTTTTTATCCCTGTTTACAAGATATAGCTTTTTAAAAACACGTATGTCTTGCACTGTCTTGTTTTTAATTAAAACCCTTTTTAAAGGATATATCTATTTTTTTAAAGCACTCGCACTTTTTTAGTTTTATTTAATTTTTAATTTTTTTTTATTGTAATCCTTCTTTAAAGGATATGTGTATTTTTTTAACTCTTGGGTTTGCACTATAGTTGGGCGCCAGTTATGCAGGTCCTTATGGTCCTTGCTTTTCTTAAATAAATAACACAACACAACACTTTATTTTAATACACTTTAACACTTTATTTAAAACAACTTTAAATATTAGTTGACCGTGCAACTTCTCTGATTAAACTGAATTACCCTCGAAAGGCAATGATGCCTCCTTAAATACCTTTCCTAATGCCATTCTGCTGCTGCTGTTATCATATGTAAAACGGTCGCACATTCATTGTTGTTGCTAGCGCATGTGATGCTATGATAAGTGCAAGTTGCTAGGTAAGTGCAAGCAGCGACGTCGCGCGATCAGTTTTAACGCTTCTCTTTATGCCTGCCTACGACCATCACGTTGCTATGGTAAGCAAGCGCAAGCAGTGACATTGTGCAGTGCGTTGCTGGGCTGGATATTAAACCTGCCGTTGCTATGATAGAACCACGCGCGATTACTTGTTCTACCGTTGGGTTGCATACGAAGCCCGTGCATATGATGTTGCTATGCTGTGATCGTATGCAGTGGGTTGTTATGCTGTTGGCTTGCACATGATGTTACTATGGTAGCGTCACGTAGTGCTTTTGTGCGATTAGTTGCGCTGTTGTTGGGCAAGCTCTGTTAGGTAAGCGATGGGCATTTGAGTTGGATTGTTGTTAGGCAAGCGATGATCATTTGTTGGTTTGTTTTGCTCTGCATCAATTGACCTTGCCATTTGACTTGGTTGCTAACTAGTTGTTTGAGGCTACGTAGAGAAGCTAGGCATATTGTTGACTTAGCAGAGATGTGCAATAGGCATCATAACTTAACTTATACACACACAGAGTTGATCAAGAAGAGAATCGTCATCTTCCAATTCAACAACAAAAGACCAAAACTTTCGATTGACTGCAATTAAAACCCCTCCACCTCTCAAGCAATTTGTTTTAATTGCGTCTCTATCTTTACGAAATGTAAAAGAAAGTTTTGGATCAAACTACTCAGCATCAGCAAAATCATTATTTAACCATGTCTCAACAATTACATAAACAACATATTCGCATCGAGAACTACATAAAAATACGTCTCTGGTTTTAGTACGCATTCCCGATATGTTTTGGTAATAAATACTTAAAAGATTTTTATTATGCTTACTCGTATAACTAGAGCTTAAATTATGATATTGGTTTGCATTGTTTCAGTTCGAAAATTTGTAGAAGTTATTTCTTAAAATATCGAAAATAAAATAAGAAGAATTTAGTTTTCTAACTTTGATCAAAATGTTCCCTACTATTTTTATGTTCGCTGCTCTATGTAGGTTAGTATGACTGTTTTATATATAAACTAACTGTATTATATATAAATTAACAAACCCAGACTCGCTTCGCCAATGCTCACTCTTACTTGATAGTGATTAAATTGTAATCAAAACTACTGCGTTGTGTATTCTTCTCCCTCTTGCGACTCCTCTTCAATATACCCTCACAATACTACAACTCCACTATACTATCGTAACTTTCTATCTTTCTATATAACAACACGGCATAGACCAGCTGGACCACCTTCAGCCGAGGTCAAAAGTGTCAAACGAACATTTTGAACACTTTGGTGTTGACACTTTAGTTCTTGGTGGGAGTTGATCTCTTCACAGTCAATTGAATTCTTTCTATATCTAGCTACGTGGTGCTGTCATAGCACGGCTCATGCTTCGCTTACGAGGGCGACTGACAGCAACACTTTAGCTATTTTTGCCCGTCGTCCAGCTTTGAGGGGGCTCGCTTTCACAACATCGCTCATATGTTGACGCCCCGACACCCCTTGTTACTACTACCGCCAATGGCTACCCGATAGCAATCGTTGTAGCAGTGCTTCGCCCCATCCCATAGGCGCGACTACTCCCAATTTGTTATCGATATCCTCTAACAGGAGTAAGAGGAAACTTGCTATTTCACCAGGTTGCAACAGAGATATAAGAGTGCTGGACGCATAGGTTTCATATCGAATTTGATAAGATGTTGGTATCATGTGGGGACACGTTACAAGTAGCACATACATTGGGTAAGTCGGGGTTCATTCTGGACAATTAAGAGCTTAAAATATTAAAGTATCCACATCGAAGTTAAACTAGAGTGACGCGCGTTTTGCTAGGGAGTTTGCTTCTTCCACTGCGAGCTCAGGGTATTCTTCTTTAAAAACGGGGTTCATAGGGCAACCTCTTGCATAATACATAGTCCGCCGACTTTTTGTAAATGTCTCTTAGCGCATTTTCATGGTTCTTTTTTCATAGTGCCCGATTTCTTCATAGTGTATATGGAAATGAATTCTTAAGTCTCTGGGAGGGAGACCCTGATCGAACACCACCTTGGTCGCCTCAATCGATCGCATTCTCTCGAAATTGTTTGCCCATTTGGTGCCAACCACTAATGACTCCGTCCACCTCTAACTATTCCGTTCGTCGCACTCTTAAGTCAGACCACTTCGCTCTCTGGCTCCACATTCTCTTGGTAAGGAAAGCTGCTGTCCGCCTAAGGGCTAAATCCATGTGCGTAAATTCGATATAAGCGTATAGAATACTGTGTTTTTGTTCAGTGAAGTTCGTGGAGCGTCTGGTAAGTTTCTCAGGAAGGATCTGTAATTGTAATTTTATTATAAGAATTCTCCGAGAATTTAAAAGTTTTATCAAGATGGATAGATGGCTTGGTTTATTGTAAATAATCGAATTGAAATCGGCAACGAAACCGACCTCCGCCGAACTCCACTTAGCATACTCCTCCGATCTGTATTAATCTTTACAACCTTAGAGGCCAGCATATCGTGGAATAGCTCGTAAGAAGCTCGAAAATAATGCAATCAACATGACTGCGACCGGCATTTCAATAGTCGACAAAGAGACAACCAAATACCAAGTATGTATGTATGTATGTATTTTCAAACGTGCGAAATTTGGTACATAGATTTTTGAATGGAAAACTTGGTCAGTTTGCCTTAGAGTTTCCTGCTAGCTCAGTGTTGCTCATTGATAAGTGGCCAACTATTGACACAGGTTGGAAGTGTGTTTTGTGTTTATATGTTGGACATTATACGTGCGTTTCCTCTTATGGTGGTCAATTCCTGCAGATCCTTGCTCGTGCTGTCTGAGATTCTGGTAGCGCAAATTCATTATAGAAAAATTATTTACAGAAAAATTATAAAAAAAACATTATACATTCACACTCACAAATTTGTATTTAGTGCATGTATCTGATTCCCATTCTGGTTTCAATGGAGGACATTTTTACAATAAAAATATTCTTACCTATTCCTGAATTGTAAAGTAAAATCGTTCTTTGCTAAACTGAACACACACCTTGCTTCCACTCCAAATGGTTGCTACTAGCTTGGAGTAGCCCATCAGCAACTGGCCGCACGCATCTGCTGGTCAGCCCTACATTTGCATTCTCTGGGATCCTGGTTCAAAGATTCAATGGTTGAATGTGAAGCGAGTGCCGTTGTTACTATGCCATTCATAATGTACCAAAAAGTACAAATACATACTTCTTTATAGTTATCTATCGATGTATGTCAAAAATGAAGGGAAGGGGAGAAAGGTGTATGATGCTTTTGACACATGTCTGCATATCCCAATACTAGTAACAACAATTAAATCAGTTTGCTAATATTATTTGTACCAAAATCTGATACCAATATGCAGAAAGATATATATATACATAACTTCCAATCGGCCAACATCCTTTTGTTCAGTGGTATCGATATTACAGTTGTTGCTATCTGAGTATTACGTGTTTCTAAAACCACTCATGTGCATTTGGAATATTAATATGCCTCGAATGTGTTGGGAGCCAAATCAGCCGCTTTGTTGGCCAAAAATCAATAAAATATAAGACTGGACTAAAGCTGATTTCTGTTTTAATATTTTTTGTTACGGCTGATTTCGAATGTAAGAAAATGGTGGATGCACTGAGCGCAGGCCACATGACCATAGTAGTATAGCGCCATCAATTACAGGACGATTCCGTATCTGCACTTTGAAGGGGCTCTAAGAGCGCAAATAGAGGTGGATGATTGGCTCAAGGGTGCCTAAATGGCGGACGTCGCCGAAGGTTCCAAAGTAGTGGAAGGAGCCTGCGGTATACTGTGCTGATCCGGAAATAAACAGACCCAACTGTAGCGTTTTTCAGGTGGATGTAATAGCCGTTACAAAAGCAGATACTGGAAGTAAATAGCTAAAACTGCTGCCGCGTCACAATAAAAAAACGGAAAAGTTAGCTTAAAAGGGCACATTCCTCAATGCTTGCACCGTAGACATTCCAATTAGATTGGGCGGGATTAAAAGAAGGTTAGAGATCTACATAATAGACCAAGCGGAAAAGGCATGGACCCAAGGGTGGAGCTGTAGTGTCGAAGATCATGGTCGGTATTACAACCTTAGACTTACAAAGCTATTCTTATCTTTAAAGACGAATGATGGGTATTCTGAGTGGACACAGCCTTCTGCCGTCATATGCTTTTAAATTAGGCTAGGCCAGTGCTCGTGCTCTGCGCTTTCCAAGCTAAGACTCCAGCTGTGATAAATGATACAACTATCAGATCTAGAAGCAGCACGTGGCATAAGTCCTGGAAAGCTTCTTGTATATGCAAAGAGGACGGAGTTACTTTAAAACATATGTCTTGGTTTATGATGTGGTTGTTGTTGTAACGATAAGGGATCAAGGGGTTGATTAGCGCAATCCTTCATCCACTACCCAATTGTCAACTTCACCTATATATATCAAGAAAGCGATGCTCTGGCGACCCCAATTTCCTCATGCCACTAGGTGGTAGGGGTCGGGATGGCCTCGAAGGTTCAGTGGGGTCATATTAAATCTTTCTCGAGATGGTCGGGCTAGTACTTTAATGTTTCCTCATGGAACTAGGGGAGGGGAGGGGAGGGGATGGCCTAGAAGGTTTAATGTGATCATATTAATCGTTCCCGAGATGGCCGCGCTAGTACCTTAATGGTGCCTTGTTACTGGAACGTATCGGATCTATATTCACGCGGCAAATGACCATCAACATCGATAGCACTACCCGAAGCCTTCGGGGATTGTATTTATCGTTAATACAACAACAAAAATAAGCCGAAACTCATGTAACATCTTTTCCCACCAGCCTACTAAATGGTGTTAATATTATACTATGTTCAAACAGAAAAATAAATTGAGGAAATTTCGATTTGAATTGAGTGCTGTTCATACAACTCGATTTAGCTTACACAATAGTAATTTGATAGCTGGTTGGCTCATCTCTACAGCAAGAACATACCTTTGTTCAGACTGTCAAAATGAACACGCACATTATTAGGCGAATGAAATGGAATGAAAACATAAAACTTTGAAATTTTTGTGTGTTGTAAGAAAATGTGTTCAATGTTTTGGTTTCATTTTGATTTTGCCATCTTCTTTTGAAATCCGTACTCCAGTGAAATGAAAGACATAAAATCAGCTGATTAGATGAGCCAACCATATAGTTCAGCCATGCGTAACTGACGTTTAAGTATACTCAATAAACACACTTTACAATGTTGCATTTGCAGTTTGAAACAATTTATTACGCAATTTTTTTTAAATTGGCAATTTATTATTACAATTTACTATATGACAAATTGCGTAATAAATTGCCCAAATAGTATAAATTGCCAATTTGGTGTGTGTTTGAACCTAGTATTAAAGCATTTCCCGATTGAGTATTGTATGTCATGAAACTAAATACTAACGAGTTATTGAAATCGTATTATCATCGCAACTACAAAACAGCCATACTACCCTTACCAATTAATGTCCTTATTGTAATTTTAGGATGTGGAAGCTCATGTAGCGCAGGTGACCATGGACCATATTCAAAGTACGTCGACTTACTCAATTGATGGGTCATGGCCGCGGAAGCTTGCTGATTTTATCTGTTACCCTGAGCCGTATGTTTAGTTAGAAAAATTTAATTGCAATTTTTTTAAGCTGTTTGTATGTATGTTTTACTCTTCTACATCCCCGTCAGATACTGCATCATTATTTTGGTCGTTTTTCCGCATATAATAATCACTGAGGATTGTCCAAAGGATTAACATGATGTATGAATATTTACTTCTATAAATCAATTGCACTGCGAATTTTACGACAATTCGGAAAGGGATCTGCGTAGAAGGATGTATAGCCAAACCCCTACCCAAGTGAAGTGACAATGTAGGCAAAATCTTTAGTTCAAAACTGGTGCGCTTCTAGTGTATTCGGAACCACTACCTTCGTCATTTCAACTGGCGAATTTAACATGGCGATGTGCTAAGTGGTAAAAACTGTCCCGCTGCATTATCTTTTCTCTAGTTCTGAACTAGATAAAAATTTCCATTTAAGAACTAGTTGTTTATTGGCACTTTTTTGGATTGTTCCGAACTAGTGTACAAATTTACAGCTAAGATCTAATTCTCTTCTTGGTACTATTTCGTTGGTTCTGAATTGAACCGAAATTTTACATGTTGCTTCTATTCAATTTTATCCTCTTGTTGGAGAGTTCCGAACCGGTGGGCAAGTGGGACTAAAATAAAGTATACTCTTATTCGAAGCTCCTTAAAGCTGGCAGCAGTTTTTTTGTTGGTGGCCTATTTCTCAAATACCGATACATTGAATATGAAATATAAAAATTCAAACTGTCGATTTAATAACTGGTGAAAATCTAGTTACTAACGAACTAGTACTTATTTGGTACTTTAGGTCTAGTTCCAAACCAGAAATTTTTGTCACTGAATTTTTGTTACCGACTTCCCTTCAGGGAAGAACTCGATGTTCCGAAACAGCTCGTATTGACAATATTCTGGCTTTCCTTTAAGATAGGCCGCACTGCTAACTTCACATATATATTTGTTGCTACTACAACAACCTTGGTATAGGTGTGTTTGTTACTGACATATTGTAAATATGATAGGTAACACCTGCTATTCACAACCATTTCCGTATTGTGTAGATAATGCTCACATGAGCTCCACAACTCATGTTCAGATATTTACTTAGGCGGAAGGACGGGTAAATAAAGTAATTAACTTGGGTAAGTGGCCTCATTTTATTTCCTTTCATACCCACCCACATCATTAATTGTTGTTACTATGCAAATTTGGTGTAAGTAAGGCGAATTAGTGAGAATGTAAATGTATGCTGAATCTTGGGCCATAATATATCGGAGACTCTACTTACGTGTAGCGTTGTATTGAATGTTGCGATTCCTAATTTTTCTAGAGTTAACCATCGAAACCAGGATCACAGAGAGCGTGAGTAATGTATACTTGGGCTGCTATGTAAATTAGATGAGTACGTTCACATACCAACGGTCCTATTGAAGACTAACACGTTTCATCAGGACCGTGAAAAACTAGCACTGTTCATTCGCAGAAGACAAGCATCTTCATGATTTATTGGCGCCTTATCGCCCAGCCATTTTAGACGTTTCTTAATAAATCATGCCCGCTGTCCATATTTCGCGATGGCTGATGCCAAGTCGTCCTCCAAATGCCTCACCCAGCTCGTCCATTCACATAATATGTCCTAACTAGTGAAGCCTTTGGTCCTTTATTCGTTGCACTATCTCCATATCTGCATAAAGCTCATACAGGTCATTACTATACCCCCTACTATAAAAAGTCGAACTTCCGGTTCAGCCAAAAACAGGGATTCTTACGGAGACTAGTTTTAACTTAAATTAACATATATATGTAGATATGTACATATATGTATGTAGCAAATGATAAGCGGCACACTAACTTACAAACAATAAGATACACTTAGCGTATTCTATTAGGATGCTTAGTTTTTCTGGAACCAACCCTTGAAACCAGGCTCACAGAGAATATGGGTAATGTATCCCTTTGAAGTACATACATTCCGTTGGGAATGTTTACATATGGACATATACATCTACATATGTATGTATGCTTGGATGCCCAGCTTATACTAAGCACGAAGCGAAAATAGTTGATTGGAAATGGTTGATTCTGTACACTCGCCAATGAACAAGGCAGAGCTCTAATATCGCTCGATATGGCAAAGTGTTGATATGAACTCATCAGCCAGTACAGCAACACAGTTGTGGGTAGCACATTTGACCTAATACTGCTATTTATATTTAATAGAAATTTCATGCCGTACAGTGCTTGGTGGACAAATCTAATGACGCAGCAATGTGAGGAATGGGTTGTAGCTTGTTTTTGCAACGATTTACATTTCCGCCTAAAGGCATACTAACTACTAGACGCTGCCTTAAGTTTATTGTTTGTTTATAAACTGATAAATATATTAAGGGTGATCCGAAGGTGATGGTAATATATACCATCTATACCAAACTCCTCCAGAAATTGATATTCCTTTTGACCTTTAAATAAACAAACAGCGGCCTTCACGTCGCTATCGTCGTCAAAATTGATATAAAAGTGGTGGTCCGACCATGGTGCATAAAGAACCAAGGCATTATTCTGGTATAATTTGAACTCTTTTCGAGATTTGCTCTTGAATTTCGACTCGTTTCTACTTTTGCTAGTCTGTTAAAATTTGCTGCACACAACGCGTGGACCCATTTCCGATATCCAATTTCTTTACAGAGTATTCTTGGAATACTGCTATATGGAATGTCAGTATCATTATTAAGTTATCTTCGGTGCGAAACGTCCTTCACGCGTCTCGTCAATGTTCTTTCCAGCTTAAGCTCCTTGACCAAGGGTACAACTATGTATCGTTCAGCTCGGAATAATTGCGGGATATAGTGCATTACTATGTACGATTGGCCTAGCTCTCAGCCGGTTTCAATTCAGTAGTGAATATTGATAGGCTTTTATGTATACTTAGGAATATTTACTTCGGAGAGTCATTTTAAAACTGGTAGAATTTACTCCAATTTTAAAATATGACCGATTTGTTTTTTGTAGGATGAGGCATTATAATAAAACGTAGTGTGAAGTTTATTGAATGAATAAGTAAAAAGTGTAAAACGTTGTTCTTTGGCATATTTGGAAATATAATTTTTTTTTTTTTGGGAAAAACTGGGCTTGCAGATTCAGCCTATATTGTCAAGGTAAGGCTTTACCTATGACTCAAACGCGTTTTTTTGCCAGGAATTTCCAAGAAGTTTAAGATGTTTTCACTTTATGTAATAAATAGAATTAAAAGCGACAAACTGTAACCGTTACAAAAGCCGAGCCAAACTCCGTTTCACACACTATCCATATCTACAGTAATCTGCACACCCTCTGAAACCAACATACTATGTGCAAATGGCAAAGAGACAACAAATACTAAGTAAATATATACTACATTCCTATGTATTGATGTATCAACTTGGATTTCCGCATGGAAAACTTGACCAATTTGCGTTAGAATCGCCTGCTAGGTCAGTATTGCTGAGTGATAAGTAAGCAACTATGGACATCGGCTAGTAGTGTGGTGTCTTGTTTATACCATGGATAGCACATACATATGTGCAGACTTTCTCCTAATGGTCAATCTCTGCAGTGGCTTGCTCTTAATGTTTGGAACCCTGGTTTGCCAGTTGAATTATAGAAAAATTTGGAACAGAATAATGAGAAACTGTAACAAAAATCCGCACGCAACGATATCGTTAAGTGGTACATATATCAGGGCATCCCCACAGTTGGTTGATGTTAATAAACAAAAACAAGAACGTATTTAGTACAAGTCTTTATCCAATTCAATGGTTGAATTAGAAGCGAACGTACTATGCCACTCGTCATCTTCTACTGGTCAGCACAAGTTGTCGTCGTACTCATCTGGCGGCTCATGAAATAGAAAGCTTGCTGATATTCTCTGTTATCCTAGCTCTTAAATTAAATTGGAAAAATGGAATTCCAACTTTTTACAGTGATTGCCTTTATTTAGATCTTTGTCATGTATAATTATTTCATCTTTTATGCCATGAATGCTTGAGGTAGTGGAAGTAACTAACAAAGGGAAAATATATGTACCTGGTGTATACAAGGTTTAAAGATCAGTTTTCTTTTCGGACTGGTAGGCGGTGATGCTAATCTTAGACATTATTTTCCCTAAATTCAACTTAGTTTGCTCTCTGATATATTTTTTTTATTATTTGATGGACTGACAATAGAAAACACTTATATATCTACACGTGCAATATGCTTTAGTTGTTAGCTCAATGTAGCTAAGGGATAAAAGGTAATAAAAATAAAATAAAAACATTTTAAGCAATTCCTTTATATAAACGGACAAAAATCTGCGAAAACTGTCTCCTTATATGAAGACATATTCTTGCTAAACTTTGATTTTTAAACTTTGACATAGAAATTGTAAAAATATTTATGAGAAGTAAAAATTCCAATCCATTACTTTGATTGGAAAGTTGGTAGGAAAGGTGATATTACTTCTTATAAATATTTTTGCAATTTCTATGTCAAAATTTAAAAATCGAAGTTTAGCAAGAATATGTCTTCATATAAGGAGATATTTTTCGCTGATTTTTGTCCATTTAAACAAAGAAAGTGCTTCAAAATAGTATTGTGTCATCGGCTGTCATCGACCTCTGAATTAAGCTCTAAATTTTTAGCCTCTAACTCATCGGGAAGTTACTTAAAACCCGGTTTCAAATTTCCAAATTATTATCTAATTTTTTCGATCAGTGCGCCACCTAACGGAAGTTTTCTCCTTTTGTTCCTTTGTCACGGTGTCTTAACCTGTGTCTGAGGTTTCACGTTTGTAGCTAATGAGAAGTTACTTTAAACTCGATCTCAAAACACCAAATTTCCAAATTATTATCTAAATATTTCGATCCGTGCGCCACCTAACGGAATTTTTTCTCCTTTTCTTAAATTTTCTCGGTGTCTTATCCTATTTGTGAAGTTTTACAGTTGTAGCTCAATGAGAACTTACATAAAAATCAATCCCAAAATTCCCTCCGTTCCGTTTCATTTTTCTAAATGTCTCAGTCCGTGCGCCCCCTAGCGGAACTTTTTGTATTGTGTCATCGGCTGTCGTCGACCTCTGAATTAAGTATGAAATTTCAGGTCTCTAGCTCATCGAGAAGTTACTTTAAAGCTAATTTGAAAATTTAAAATTCTTATCTAATTATTTCGATCCGTGCGCCACCTAACGGACGTTTTCCTTTTGTAGCATTGTCGCGGTGTTCTAACCTATGTGTAAAGTTTCACGTTTGTAGCTCAATGAGAAGTTACTTAAAAATCGATTGCAAGATTTGTATGAAAAGCGGACAAACATTCAACCGACCTAATATAAAAGAAGTAAAATAGGGACATTGCGTATAATGGACCACATATATGTACATGCGCATCCGATGGTCAACTCCGCCTTACTGGTGCTATCTGTGATCCTAGCTTCCGAGGTGGCTTATAGAAAAATTTGTTTAGAAAAATTAGCAACGATAACAATCACCCGCACGCATCAATATTTGAATGTGTACTTGTTCGCAATTACCATTAGTTAACGTATCTAAAATATGTATTTTCAACTTATTTCAATTGTCAGGGCTTATGACTCATCAGAACAGTCCGTCACTGTCACGACACACTATGGCGCCTTTTGAGTTTTTTCTTTGCAAAAATCATAACTTTTGAAATAATGAAGATATTTTAAAGATTTATGCTGCACCTGAAAGCTAATTATTTAGACTTTGGACAGTGTGCCAGAGTAACAGGGTGTTTCACAATAATTCGTCAAAGTTGAAAAATTGTAGAAAAATACAAAAAAAAATTTTGTTAAAAACTGAAGGAAAAACTTTGAAATTATTTTTTATGAGGACGTATTTGAACATGAAATCAGATAAACTTATGATTTGTATTAAGGAGTGTGGCTCTACCCACTTATGATTAAAAGTTTTTTCTTAGTAGCAAGGTTATCAATCTCCACCATGGACGCATTACTTCTTTTAAGATGTTGTACTCTTATAAAAGTGATATGTGTACGCTAAGAGATAAGTATAAAAACATTGCTTGAAAATTCATTGTATAAATTTACTTACATATTTTTGAAAAATTCAAAAACCAAACATTTTATTAATACTTAACTAAGAAAAATTATTAAAAGTTGTTCAATATTATTGTATTTGAGCCAAAGATGAAAAACTAATAAATTTTTGAGCACTGAACACTTATGATAAACAGTTTTATCTTAATAACCGCTTTACCAATTTTATTGATTTCTGTAAAAATTTATTACTCTTCTGATAGCCAAAGCCTAAGCTTTAAAATAAATATAAATAAAGGGTGCTTCAAAACCAATCTAAAAATTTGATAAATTTTAAAAAGGTGTAAAAACGAAAATGCGGCCACCGTGGTGTGATGGTAGCGTGCTCCGCCTATCACACCGTATGCCCTGGGTTCAACTCCCGGGCAAAGCAACATCAAAATTTTAGAAATAAGGTTTTTCAATTAGAAGAAAATTTTTCTAAGCGGGGTCGCCCCTCGGCAGTGACTGGCAAGCGCTCCGAGTATATTTCTGCCATGAAAAGCTTTCAGTGCAAACTCATCTGCCTTGCAGATGCCGTTCGGAGTCGGCATAAAACATGTAGGTCCCGACCGGCCAATTTGTAGGGAAAATCAAGAGGAGCACGACACAAATTGGAAGAGAAGCTCGGTCTTAGATCTCTTCGGAGGTTATCGCGCCTTAAATTTATTTATTTTTTTTATAAAAACGAAAATTATATGATCATAATTACTAAATGAAATAACTGTATTATTTATAATAAATAATAAACTTGTATTTATTGATTTCTTTTTTTTTCAATAAAATAACAAAATTAAGTACTAAATAATTTGTTTGTTGTGATAGAAAAAGGTAGATAATTTATTCAATCTTAACGTATTCTTCGTCACTTGAAAATATATCTAACAAGGAAACCATTTCTGAGATATAGATGTCTGTAAGATCTTTTTGTGATCTTACATGCCTCATGGATGATATGACTGGATCAGAAGAAATGGCCAATATGTTGAAAAGGTCCTCGTTTTGTCTAACTCGTGAGAGTTTGCAAGCGTTAGTACTTCTATATCTTTTGTAGTCCTTGTTTTTTGATTCTTGAGCTTCCTCAGACAATTCTCCTAATGGTAAACACTGGTATTCTATTAAATATTTTCCATTGGCCAAAATTTTAAGTACCGTTGGTATGAGCTTTTTCTCAGGACACTTTTGAAGCAGCAGCTCTGCAGTTTTCGATGCATATTCTCCAAATTTAGGTCCACTAAATTTTTCGTGGCAATTTAAAATATTTAAAATTACTCCCAATCATTTGACAATATTTCTGTCGACTCCAGTAATGCGAGCAATCATTTCATCGTGTTCAAAAAATCTTCTTGAGGAGTTTCCATCATTTGTGTTGCCGTATCCATACTTTGGGCATTCAACTCTCAGGCCAAGCTCTTTATAGAATGCATCTTGAACTATTTTTTTCTAATTTTTTGTTTTTCCTTAGATGTTGTATTGTCGTCGAACATTTCTCCTTGTTGTGGTAGTGTATAAGCCAGTTTCAAAACGAATTCCACGGGCCTTATCCCCGCATGCAAAGGAAATATTGCCTACTCATAATTTAGTTTGAAATAATTGAATCGTCAAGATTTTCACAGTTGTTTGACTCTTCTTACAGATGATGTGTTTGCTAGTAAGTTTAAAACTTTTCCATTGACCATTGTTAGAAGAAAATCATGTTTTATGGTAACATTTCCGTCCTCGATTTCAAATATTGTTGGTTCTAATTTTGCGATTTGATTTTTTATATCACTCACTGTAGCTTTTATAAGTTCCGAAGACTCCTTCTCATATTTAAATAATATCGGCCGGCACAATTTAACTGATGACGGCCGTGGATTTTTCCAATATTCTGAAGCTTCATCTTTTAAATGGAGGAGAACAATAGAAGCCATAAACATATTACCATCTGTAATTGTTCTATCGTTTTTATACCTTTCATGAAAATGAAATGGTATATTAATTTCGTCACGAAACCGAAAATTGTAAGTCCTTAAAGGAAAACAGATATACCCACCATTAAGTATACCGAAATAATCAGGTTGAAGAGCTGAGTTGATTTAGCCATGTCCGTCTGTCCGTCTGTCTGTTTGTATGCAAACTAGTCCCTCAATTTTTGAGATATCTTGATAAAATTTGGTGAGCGGGTGTATTTGGATGTCCGATTAGACATTTGTCGGAACTGGCCGGATCGGACCACTATAGCATATATCCTCCATACAAGGGATTTTTCAGAAAAAGAGGATTTTTGTAATATCTTACTCAATTTAACAGACTGAAGCTTCAAACTTCACCATATAATTTCGTATATTGCACATATTGTTGCCTGAAAAAATTTATGAGATCGGTCGTATATATATTATTGTAACGAATTTTCTGCAAATCCTCTTATTTGCCCCTTTTGCTAGGTTCGTATCGCTAAACTGTTGAATAAATAACTCCAATATTGAATAATGGAAAAATGGCCTTTATTAAAATGCTTCACAATAACACTCAAACTGTGCAACGAATAGCTTAATAACCAAACTGATAGCTCAAATGAAACTCCACTAATCAAAATAATACTGGTATTGCTCGCTAGATATCTTCTTAGTCGTAACTGCTGATCAACTCAAATCAAACTGAATTACTTCTTACTCGCTGGCGCCGCTTTTATAGTTTACGCTGCATACTTCTAGGCTCTTCGATTTCCAGAACTTACTAGTTGTTTCGGCTACAAAATCGCCAGCCACAACTACGTGCACAAATTATTGCTCACTCTTGTGACAACTCAGATAAGGTATATGCATGTGTTTGTAGTTTACAGTCTCCCGCACACACATAAGCGTATAAGTAAATTCATCGGTGTGTGACATCTCATCTCTTGCTGCCTTGTATGTAAATGTTGCTCGTCGGAATGTGTACATATGTGTAGACGCAATTATTTATTCGTTTAAGTAGATACATAAAGATTGAATTATTGATGTGAATGTTTGTAGTTTGCGCACATAGGCATATAAGTAAATGCATCTGTGTGTGACATCTCTCTGGGCTGCCTTATATATGTGTATACTTGATTTAATTATTAACGTAAATACTGCTTGGCATGGCCTTAGCATCGCCTTAGTGATGGATATAAAAGCTAAAAATACAGCCCCAACCCATAAAAGTATTATGATCATCCAATTAACCGCAACACCGAAAGAAATAATCATAGTTTTCATTTTTGTTTTTTTTATGTATACATATATACGTCTGTGATTCTACTAAGTGGCTTTATTTTGTATTGAGTAAATTGCTAAACGATTTATAATACGCCCAATTCAATATAGACGTACTCGTGCCAGACAAACAGAGCCATTATTGAGGATACTCTGTAGGGAATCAATATTTATTAACAAAAATTCGTAATAAGGTTCTAGTGTGAAAACACAGAAAAGGTACATACATATTTTCTAAGATTATGAGCAGCGGTGGGCACAACTACATATACACTGTTCCCAAATTGAGAATGTGTTAGTATACTCGAACTCGTAGCGAACACGAAAGCAAAATCAATTATTTATTTAGCTTCATTTAAATGCTTTTACTGTGAGCACGTGTCACACTTACTCAATGGTACTCTGTTTCAAGCGCGCGTGCGACACTTCCTTACTGTACGACCATCGAAATCGAACAAAATGAGCTGTCGTTGATTTTGCAAATTTGTCATTGTGTTCTCGCTAATGTTTTTGTTATAGCGTTAAGGATACTCCCCGAAGGCCTTGTGGAGTGTTATCGATGCTGTCGGTCCTTTGCCGGATGCAGATCCGGTACGTTCCGGTAACAAGCACTATTAAGGTTCTAGCCCGACCATCTCGGGAACGGTTTAGTATGACCACATCAAACGTTCTAGGCCATACCGCCCTCCCACCTCCTAGATCCATGAAGAAATTTGGGTCGCCAGAGCGTAGGCTGTTAAAGAAACAGGATTCGCCACGGGTAGGTAAGGCTGACAATTGGGTTGGAGAAGCTATCTATTGCGCTGGCAACCCCTTCAAAGGGTTGCGCTACAGAACCCCTTGAATCAATTCGGTATTTTAGTCGCCTCTTACGACAGGCATACCTGCATCGGGTATATTCTAAGCCCCTAACCCGCTCTCGCTCATCGTATACGTATAAGGTCACTTAGCAGGTGCTGAGCTCCCGCTCACCCCTTATTATGAGCATTCGCTAATGAGTTCAGACTCTTTGGACAACATTTAAGACATGTTATACGAGATCTTTAGACATGTTACTCAGGTAGCCTTTATCTAAGCTATTCTTTGGGATGCCTTTTCTCCAAAAAATGGATCAAAATTAATATTAAATCAGAGATCGATCTATTTGAAATAAAATCTTAGATATAGTTAGTCAAGGAGACGCATAGAGGGAGTGGTATATCGATCGTGAAGAGGAAATAGAGGGAAAAAAGGGAGATTGAAGGGGATGGGAAGGAGATAGGAGATGGAAAGTGAAAACTAGAGGAAGAGGAGAGAGAGGAAAAAGAGGGAGTTAAACGGGGAGAGAGGTAGAAAGATAGATTCATTGTGAATACATACAAGTCAAACATCTTTCTGTTCCTCCATTGCCACACCTACCTGTCAAATAATACCTGCCAGGGAGAAGGGCTGTCGCGAATGGCCAGGGAATGGAAGAAAGGTTTGTTTTTTGCTGGCGGGTATTAAATTGAAGTGCCATGCTTTGCCCTTTTGTGTTTCAAATCAGCTTTTGTTTTAAATGTGTATAAAGAAAATGAGACTAAAAACAAGTAAAGAAGGATAAGTTCGGGTATAACAGAACATTACATACTCAGTTGAGAGCTGTGGAGACAAAGTAAGGGCAAATCACCATGTTGTATAAAGTCCTAGGGTAACCCTGGAATGTGTTTGTATGACATGTGTATCAAATGGAAGGTATTAAAGAGTATTTTTAGAGGAAGTGGGCCATTGTTCTATAGATGGACGCCATTTAGGGATATCGCCATAAAGGTGGACCAGGCCTGACTCTAGAATTTGTTTGTACGATATGGGTATCAAATGAAATGTGTTAATGATAACTTTAAAAGGGAGTGGGCCTAAGTTCTATAGGTGGACGCCTTTTCGAGATATCGCCATAAAGGTGGACTAGGGTGACTCTAGAATTTATTTTGTACGATATACCAGGCTGACTCTAGAATGTGTTTGTACGATATGGGTATCAAATTAAAGGTATTAATGAGGGTTTTAAAAGGGAGTGGCCCTTAGTTGTATATGTGAAGGCGTTTTCGAGATATCGACCAAAATGTGGACCAGGGTGATCCAGAACATCATTTGTCGGGTATCGCTAATTTATTTATATATGTAATACCACGAACAGTATTCCTTCAAAGATTCCAAGGGCTTTTGATTTCGCCCTGCAAAACTTTTTCATTTTCTTCTACTTAATATAGTAGGTGTCACACCCATTTTACCAAGTTTATTCTAAAGTTATATTTTGCGTCAATAGACCAATACAATTACCATGTTTCATCCCTTTTTTCGTATTTGGTATATAATTATGGCATTTTTTTTAATTTTTCGTAATTTTCGATATCGAAAAAGTGGGCGTGGTCATGGTCGGATTTCGGCCATTTTTTACACCAATACAAAGTGAGTTCAGATAAGTACATGAGCTGAGTTTAATTAAGATATATCGATTTTTGCTCAAGTTATCCTGTTAACGGCCGAGCGGAAGGACAGACGGTCGACTGTGTACAAAAACTGGGCGTGGCATCAACCGATTTCGCCCTTTTTCACAGAAAACAGTTATCGTCCTAGAATCTAAGCCTCTACCAAATTTCACAAGGATTGGTAAATCTTTGTTCGACGTATGGCATTAAAAGTATTCTAGACAAATTAAATGAAAAAGGGCGGAGCCACGCCCATTTTGAAATTTTCTTTTATTTTTGTATTTTGTTGCAACATATCATTACTGGAGTTGAATGTTGACATAATTTACCTGTATACTGTAAAGATATTAACTTTTCTTTTAAAATTTGATTTAAAAAATGTTTTTTTTTTAAAAGTGGGCGTGGTCGTTCTCCGATTTGCTAATTTTTATTAAGCAGACATATGGTAATAAGAGTAACGTTCCCGCCAAATTTCATCATGTTATCTTCAACGACTGCCAAATTACAGCTTGCAAAACTTTTAAATTACCTTCTTTTAAAAGTGGGCGGTGCCACGCTCATTGTCCAAAATTTTACTAGTTTTCTATTTTGCGTCATAAGCTCAACTCACCTACCAAGTTTCATCGCTTAATCCGTATTTGGTAATGAATTATCGCGCTTTTTCGATTTTTCGAAATTTTCGATATCGAAAAAGTGGGCGTGGTTATTGTCCGATCTGATATGAGTGCCCAGGAACCTATATACCAAATTTCATCAAGATACCTCAAAATTTACTCAAGTTATCGTGTTAACGGACTGACGGACAGACGGACGGACGGACATGGCTCAATCGAATTTTTTTTCGATACTGATGATTTTGATATATGGAAGTCTATATCTATCTCGATTGCTTTATACCTGTACAACCAACCGTTATGCAATCAAAGTTAATATACTCTGTCGTCGACCTCTGAATTAAGTATGAAATTTCAGGTCTCTAGCTCATCGAGAAGTTACTTTAAAGCTAATTTGAAAATTTAAAATTCTTATCTAATTATTTCGATCCGTGCGCCACCTAACGGACGTTTTCCTTTTGTAGCATTGTCGCGGTGTTCTAACCTATGTGTAAAGTTTCACGTTTGTAGCTCAATGAGAAGTTACTTAAAAATCGATTGCAAGATTTGTATGAAAAGCGGACAAACATTCAACCGACCTAATATAAAAGAAGTAAAATAGGGACATTGCGTATAATGGACCACATATATGTACATGCGCATCCGATGGTCAACTCCGCCTTACTGGTGCTATCTGTGATCCTAGCTTCCGAGGTGGCTTATAGAAAAATTTGTTTAGAAAAATTAGCAACGATAACAATCACCCGCACGCATCAATATTTGAATGTGTACTTGTTCGCAATTACCATTAGTTAACGTATCTAAAATATGTATTTTCAACTTATTTCAATTGTCAGGGCTTATGACTCATCAGAACAGTCCGTCACTGTCACGACACACTATGGCGCCTTTTGAGTTTTTTCTTTGCAAAAATCATAACTTTTGAAATAATGAAGATATTTTAAAGATTTATGCTGCACCTGAAAGCTAATTATTTAGACTTTGGACAGTGTGCCAGAGTAACAGGGTGTTTCACAATAATTCGTCAAAGTTGAAAAATTGTAGAAAAATACAAAAAAAAATTTTGTTAAAAACTGAAGGAAAAACTTTGAAATTATTTTTTATGAGGACGTATTTGAACATGAAATCAGATAAACTTATGATTTGTATTAAGGAGTGTGGCTCTACCCACTTATGATTAAAAGTTTTTTCTTAGTAGCAAGGTTATCAATCTCCACCATGGACGCATTACTTCTTTTAAGATGTTGTACTCTTATAAAAGTGATATGTGTACGCTAAGAGATAAGTATAAAAACATTGCTTGAAAATTCATTGTATAAATTTACTTACATATTTTTGAAAAATTCAAAAACCAAACATTTTATTAATACTTAACTAAGAAAAATTATTAAAAGTTGTTCAATATTATTGTATTTGAGCCAAAGATGAAAAACTAATAAATTTTTGAGCACTGAACACTTATGATAAACAGTTTTATCTTAATAACCGCTTTACCAATTTTATTGATTTCTGTAAAAATTTATTACTCTTCTGATAGCCAAAGCCTAAGCTTTAAAATAAATATAAATAAAGGGTGCTTCAAAACCAATCTAAAAATTTGATAAATTTTAAAAAGGTGTAAAAACGAAAATGCGGCCACCGTGGTGTGATGGTAGCGTGCTCCGCCTATCACACCGTATGCCCTGGGTTCAACTCCCGGGCAAAACAACATCAAAATTTTAGAAATAAGGTTTTTCAATTAGAAGAAAATTTTTCTAAGCGGGGTCGCCCCTCGGCAGTGACTGGCAAGCGCTCCGAGTATATTTCTGCCATGAAAAGCTTTCAGTGCAAACTCATCTGCCTTGCAGATGCCGTTCGGAGTCGGCATAAAACATGTAGGTCCCGACCGGCCAATTTGTAGGGAAAATCAAGAGGAGCACGACACAAATTGGAAGAGAAGCTCGGTCTTAGATCTCTTCGGAGGTTATCGCGCCTTAAATTTATTTATTTTTTTTATAAAAACGAAAATTATATGATCATAATTACTAAATGAAATAACTGTATTATTTATAATAAATAATAAACTTGTATTTATTGATTTCTTTTTTTTTTCAATAAAATAACAAAATTAAGTACTAAATAATTTGTTTGTTGTGATAGAAAAAGGTAGATAATTTATTCAATCTTAACGTATTCTTCGTCACTTGAAAATATATCTAACAAGGAAACCATTTCTGAGATATAGATGTCTGTAAGATCTTTTTGTGATCTTACATGCCTCATGGATGATATGACTGGATCAGAAGAAATGGCCAATATGTTGAAAAGGTCCTCGTTTTGTCTAACTCGTGAGAGTTTGCAAGCGTTAGTACTTCTATATCTTTTGTAGTCCTTGTTTTTTGATTCTTGAGCTTCCTCAGACAATTCTCCTAATGGTAAACACTGGTATTCTATTAAATATTTTCCATTGGCCAAAATTTTAAGTACCGTTGGTATGAGCTTTTTCTCAGGACACTTTTGAAGCAGCAGCTCTGCAGTTTTCGATGCATATTCTCCAAATTTAGGTCCACTAAATTTTTCGTGGCAATTTAAAATATTTAAAATTACTCCCAATCATTTGACAATATTTCTGTCGACTCCAGTAATGCGAGCAATCATTTCATCGTGTTCAAAAAATCTTCTTGAGGAGTTTCCATCATTTGTGTTGCCGTATCCATACTTTGGGCATTCAACTCTCAGGCCAAGCTCTTTATAGAATGCATCTTGAACTATTTTTTTCTAATTTTTTGTTTTTCCTTAGATGTTGTATTGTCGTCGAACATTTCTCCTTGTTGTGGTAGTGTATAAGCCAGTTTCAAAACGAATTCCACGGGCCTTATCCCCGCATGCAAAGGAAATATTACCTACTCATAATTTAGTTTGAAATAATTGAATCGTCAAGATTTTCACAGTTGTTTGACTCTTCTTACAGATGATGTGTTTGCTAGTAAGTTTAAAACTTTTCCATTGACCATTGTTAGAAGAAAATCATGTTTTATGGTAACATTTCCGTCCTCGATTTCAAATATTGTTGGTTCTAATTTTGCGATTTGATTTTTTATATCACTCACTGTAGCTTTTATAAGTTCCGAAGACTCCTTCTCATATTTAAATAATATCGGCCGGCACAATTTAACTGATGACGGCCGTGGATTTTTCCAATATTCTGAAGCTTCATCTTTTAAATGGAGGAGAACAATAGAAGCCATAAACATATTACCATCTGTAATTGTTCTATCGTTTTTATACCTTTCATGAAAATGAAATGGTATATTAATTTCGTCACGAAACCGAAAATTGTAAGTCCTTAAAGGAAAACAGATATACCCACCATTAAGTATACCGAAATAATCAGGTTGAAGAGCTGAGTTGATTTAGCCATGTCCGTCTGTCCGTCTGTCTGTTTGTATGCAAACTAGTCCCTCAATTTTTGAGATATCTTGATAAAATTTGGTGAGCGGGTGTATTTGGATGTCCGATTAGACATTTGTCGGAACTGGCCGGATCGGACCACTATAGCATATATCCTCCATACAAGGGATTTTTCAGAAAAAGAGGATTTTTGTAATATCTTACTCAATTTAACAGACTGAAGCTTCAAACTTCACCATATAATTTCGTATATTGCACATATCGTTGCCTGAAAAAATTTATGAGATCGGTCGTATATATATTATTGTAACGAATTTTCTGCAAATCCTCTTATTTGCCCCTTTTGCTAGGTTCGTATCGCTAAACTGTTGAATAAATAACTCCAATATTGAATAATGGAAAAATGGCCTTTATTAAAATGCTTCACAATAACACTCAAACTGTGCAACGAATAGCTTAATAACCAAACTGATAGCTCAAATGAAACTCCACTAATCAAAATAATACTGGTATTGCTCGCTAGATATCTTCTTAGTCGTAACTGCTGATCAACTCAAATCAAACTGAATTACTTCTTACTCGCTGGCGCCGCTTTTATAGTTTACGCTGCATACTTCTAGGCTCTTCGATTTCCAGAACTTACTAGTTGTTTCGGCTACAAAATCGCCAGCCACAACTACGTGCACAAATTATTGCTCACTCTTGTGACAACTCAGATAAGGTATATGCATGTGTTTGTAGTTTACAGTCTCCCGCACACACATAAGCGTATAAGTAAATTCATCGGTGTGTGACATCTCATCTCTTGCTGCCTTGTATGTAAATGTTGCTCGTCGGAATGTGTACATATGTGTAGACGCAATTATTTATTCGTTTAAGTAGATACATAAAGATTGAATTATTGATGTGAATGTTTGTAGTTTGCGCACATAGGCATATAAGTAAATGCATCTGTGTGTGACATCTCTCTGGGCTGCCTTATATATGTGTATACTTGATTTAATTATTAACGTAAATACTGCTTGGCATGGCCTTAGCATCGCCTTAGTGATGGGATAATTTAGTGATGCTAATATCCGTGACACTGCCCTCCACCTAAGTCTGATCGTCCCGATCAGACAAATCTCTCGATCTAAACGTTGCTAGCCTTTCCAAATGGACCACCTTCATTTTGGTTCGTGGTTTACCGATGGTTTGTATGCGGTACACTACATCGTTGATCCGTTTTACAACTTTGTATGGGCCTTCCCAATTACACTGCAATTTCGGGGACAAACCTTTTTTACGTTGTGGGTTGTATAACAGCACCAAATCTCCTTCCTGAAAACCTTCTGAATTAATTGCTTTATCATATCTGGCTTTCATCTTGTCACTCATAATCTTTGTTCGTTGCCTTATCAGATCATGTATTTCTCTTAGCTCTTCTTCCAAAACACTAGTGGATTTCCTGACATTTCTCTCCGCATTGGCATCTATCCCAAACTTCAAATCAGCTGGCAGTCTAAGGTCATTGCCAAAAATTACTTTTGCAGGGGTTTGGCCCGTTGTCTCATGCACTGCTGATCGGTAAGCCATCAAGAATAATGGTATGCGGGTATCCCATTCTTTATGGTACTTGTCCACTACTTTCCTTAAGTGCTCCTCCAATGTTCTATTGAATCGTTCTACCATACCATCGGATTGAGGATGCAATGCAGTTGTCCGTGTTTTTCGAATGCCCAATGACTTACACATTTCCTGGAACACAGCTGATTCGAAATTCCTGCCTTGGTCAGAATGTAACTCCATTGGTACACCATACCTTGCAACCCAATTGTTTATAAAAACTTCTGCTACCGTTTCCGCTTCTTGATTTGGGATTGGGTATACCTCTGGCCATTTGCTGAAATAATCCATAACTACCAGTACATATTTGTTTCCGCCGTTGCTAGTAGGAAATGGACCGGCGACATCCATAGCGATCCTTTCAAATGGCGCACCTGAGTTATATTGCTTCATCTGGCCATGACTTCGTGTTCTGGGCCCTTTCGCTCTGCTGCAAACCTCGCAGTTCGCAATCCAATCAGTGACCGACTGACGGCAACCAACCCAATAGAATCTCTGTTTAATCTTTTCGAGCGTCTTCGTGATTCCAAGATGACCTCCGCTTGGACCATTATGCAGCTCGCTGAGCACATCAGGAATCCTCTTTCTGGGAACAACTATCAGTTTATTCTTGTATTTACCATCCTCACTCTCCCATACTCGATGAAGGCAACCGGATATCAATTCCAAACTGTTCCACTGTGCCCAATATGACTTCGCAATGGGACTCTCTGCTGACATCTCTTCTCTGTTTGGTCTTTCATTTCGTTCGAGCCCTTGCATAACACGTGACAGATCTGCATCTTCTAGCTGGCACTTTCTTAGCTGTTCCTTGTCCCATTCATCTGTACATGTTATAGTCATTAGCCGGACATCTATAATGTCTTCTTTAGCCTCGGCTTTTGAACAGTGCTTGCATTCCAAACTACATGGTCTTCGTGACATTGCATCGGCATTTCCATGGGTACTACCTTTTCGATGCTCAATGGAAAAGTCATAGCTTTGTAGTCGCTCGATCCACCGTGCCAATTGTCCTTCTGGATTACGGAACTGCAGTAGCCATTTTAAAGCTGCGTGATCTGTCCTTTGGAATTTATTCAACAATTCCTCTTCTGACACCAATTGTAACGAATTTTCTGCAAATCCTCTTATTTGCCCCTTTTGCTAGGTTCGTATCGCTAAACTGTTGAATAAATAACTCCAATATTGAATAATGGAAAAATGGCCTTTATTAAAATGCTTCACAATAACACTCAAACTGTGCAACGAATAGCTTAATAACCAAACTGATAGCTCAAATGAAACTCCACTAATCAAAATAATACTGGTATTGCTCGCTAGATATCTTCTTAGTCGTAACTGCTGATCAACTCAAATCAAACTGAATTACTTCTTACTCGCTGGCGCCGCTTTTATAGTTTACGCTGCATACTTCTAGGCTCTTCGATTTCCAGAACTTACTAGTTGTTTCGGCTACAAAATCGCCAGCCACAACTACGTGCACAAATTATTGCTCACTCTTGTGACAACTCAGATAAGGTATATGCATGTGTTTGTAGTTTACAGTCTCCCGCACACACATAAGCGTATAAGTAAATTCATCGGTGTGTGACATCTCATCTCTTGCTGCCTTGTATCTAAATGTTGCTCGTCGGAATGTGTACATATGTGTAGACGCAATTATTTATTCGTTTAAGTAGATACATAAAGATTGAATTATTGATGTGAATGTTTGTAGTTTGCGCACATAGGCATATAAGTAAATGCATCTGTGTGTGACATCTCTCTGGGCTGCCTTATATATGTGTATACTTGATTTAATTATTAACGTAAATACTGCTTGGCATGGCCTTAGCATCGCCTTAGTGATGGGATAATTTAGTGATGCTAATATCCGTGACAGTATATATCCCCCACAACCGATTGTTCAGATAAGAAACTTTTCGTAATTGCTGCCCTATTTTAAGAGCTAGCGGCTTCAAATTTCAACGAATGCTTACGTATATAGCATATATTGTTGTCTGAAAAAATCATAGAGATCGGTGGTACATATATTATATACCCCATATAAACTGTATTTTTTTGCCCCTTTTTTACGGCTAGAAGCTTCAAAATTCATAACATTTCATCAAATATTTATGTTTACGTCATATATTGTTGAAATACGTGATTCGTGGTCATAGTTTTTACACGCAGACCACAAAAAACCTGAAACTTTGCATCCTCACACAAAGTACCTATCTATTTTTTATTTTATATTTATCTTAAAAATCGTTTAGGTATGTAGATCTGTTCATTAGATATTTCTTATCTTATACATCCGATTATTCGGAGATTACGAACGGGATAAGATTATTGTTCAGACCCATTCATGAAAGGTATGAAGTCTTCGGCATAGCCGAAGACAGTCCCGGTCTTACTTGTTTCTAATTGAAAAAACCTTGTTTTTTATTTTTTTTTATACTCAGTTGAGCAGAGCTCACAGAGTATATTAAGTTTTATTGGATAACGGTTGGTTGTACATATATAAAGGAATCGAGATAGATATAGACTTCCATATATCAAAATAATCAGGATCGAAAAAAAATTTGATTGAGCCATGTCCGTCCGTCCGTCCGTCCGTTAACACGATAACTTGAGTAAATTTTGAGGTAACTTGATGAAATTTGGTACGTAGGTTCCTGAGCACTCATCTCAGATCGCTATTTAAAATGAACGATATCGGACTATAACCACGCCCATTTTTTCGATATCGAAAATTTCGTAAAACCGAAAAAGTGCGATAATTCATTACCAAAGACAGATAAAGCGACGAAACTTGGTAGATGAGTTGAATTTATGACGCAGATTAGAAGATTAGTAAAATTTTGGACAATGTGCGTGGCACCGCCCACTTTTAAAAGAAGGTAATTTATAATTTTTGCAAGCTGTAATTTGTCATTCGTTGAAGATATCATGATGAAATTTGGCAGGGACGTTACTCCTATTACTATATGTACGCCTAATAAAAATTAGCAAAATCGGAGAAGGACCACGCCCACTTTAAAAAAAAATTTTTTTTTTAAAGTAAAATTTTAACAAAAAATTTAATATCTTTACAGTATATAAGTAAATTATGTCAACATTCAACTCCAGTAAGACATGGTGCAACAAAATACAAAAATAAAAGCAAATTTCAAAATGGGCGTGGCTCCACCCTTTTTCATTTAATTTGTCTAGGATACTTTTAACGCCATAAGTCGAACAAAAATTAACCAATCCTTTTGAAATTTGGTAGGGGCATAGATCTTATGATGCTAACTGTTTTCTGTGAAAACGGGCGAAATCGGTTGATGCCACGCCCAGTTTTTGTACACAGTCGTCCGTCTGTCCTTCCGCATGGCCGTTAACACGATAACTTGAGTAAATTTTGAGGTAACTTGATGAAATTTGGTATGTGGGTTCCTGATCACTCATCTCAGATCACTATTTAAATGAACAATATCGGACTATAACCACGCCCACTTTTTCGATATCGAAAATTTCGTAAAACCGAAAAAGTGCGATAATTCATTACCAAAGACAGATAAAGCGACGAAACTTGGTAGATGAGTTGAATTTATGACGCAGAATGGCAAATTATTAAAATTTTGGACAATGGGCGTGACACCGCCCACTTTTAAAAGAAGGTAATTTAAAACTTTTGCAAGCTGTAATTTGTCAGTCGTTGAAGATATCATCATGAAATTTGGCAAGGACGTTACTCCTATTACTATATGTACCCCTAATAAAAATTACCAAAATGGGAGAAGGACCACGCCCACTTTAAAAAAAAAAAATTTTTAAAGTAAAATTTTAACAAAAAATTTAATATCTTTACAGTATATAATAAATTATGTCAACATTCAACTCCAGTAATGACATGGTGCAACAAAATACAAAAATAAAAGAAAATTTCAAAATGGGCGTGGCTCCGCCCTTTTTCATTTAATTTGTCTAGGATACTTTTAACGCCATAAGTCGAACAAAAATTAACCAATCCTTTTGAAATTTGGTAGGGGCATAGATTTTATGATGTTAACTGTTTTCTGTGAAAACGGGTGAAATCGGTTTATGCCACGCCCAGTTTTTATACACAGTCGTTCGTCTGTCCTTCCGCATGGCCGTTAACACGATAACTTGAGCAAAAATCGACATATCTTTAATGAACTTAGTTCACGTACTTACTTGAACTCACTTTATTTTGGTATGAAAAATGAACGAAATCCGACAATGACCACGCCCACTTTTTCGATATTGAAAATTACGAAAAATGAAAAAAATGCCATAATTCTATACCAAATATGAAAAAAGGGATGAAACATGGTGAGGTAATTGGATTGGTTTATTGACACGAAATATAACTTTAGAAAAAACTTTATAAAATGGTTGTGACACCTACCATATTAAGTAGAAGAAAATGAAAAAGTTCCGCAGGGCGAAATAAAAAACCCTTAAAATCTTGGCAGATATTACATATATATCCAACAGATGATGTTCTGTGTCACCCTGGTCCACATTTTGGTCGCGATCTGGAAAACCCCGTCACATATACAACTACCACCACTCCCTTTTAAAACTCTCATTAATACCTTTAATTTGATACCCATATCGTACAAACACATTCTAGAGTCACCCTGGTCCACCTTTATGGCGATATCTCGAAACGGCGTCCACCTATGGAACTAAGCATCACTCCCTTTTAAAATACTCATTAACACCTTTCTTTTGATACCCATATTTTACAAACAAATTCTAGGGTCACACCTGGTCCACCTTTGTGGCGATATCTCTAAACGGCGTCTACCTGTGGAACTAAGGATTACTCCCTTTTAAAATACTCATTAACATCTTTCGTTTGATACCCATATCGTACAAACGCATTCTAGAGTCACCCCTGGTCCACCTTTATGGCGATATCTCGAAAAGGCGACCACATATACAACTACCACCACTCCCTTTTAAAATACTCGTTAACACCTTTCTTTTGATACCCATATTGTACAAACAAATTCTAGGGTCACCCCTGGTCCACCTTTATGGCGATATCTCGAAACGGCGTCCACCTATGGAACTAAGCATCACTCCCTTTTAAAATACTCATTAACACCTTTCTTTTGATACCCATATTTTACAAACAAATTCTAGGGTCTCACCTGGTCCACCTTTGTGGCGATATCTCTAAACGGCGTCTACCTGTGGAACTAAGGATTACTCCCTTTTAAAATACTCATTAACATCTTTCGTTTGATACCCATATCGTACAAACGCATTCTAGAGTCACCCCTGGTCCACCTTTATGGCGATATCTCGAAAAGGCGACCACATATACAACTACCACCACTCCCTTTTAAAATACTCGTTAACACCTTTCTTTTGATACCCATATTGTACAAACAAATTCTAGGGTCACGCCTGGTCCACCTTTATGGCGGTATCTCGAAACGGCGTCCACCTATGGAACTAAGGATTACTCCCTTTTAAAATACTCATTAACACCTTTCATTTGATACCCATATCGTACAAACGCATTCTAGAGTCAACCTGATCCACCTTTATGGCTATATCTCAAAAAGGCGACCACTTATACAACTACCACCACTCTCTTTTAAAACCCTCTTTAATACCTTTAATTTGATACCCATATTTTACAAACAAATTCTAGGGTCACCCCTGGTCCACCTTTATGGCGATATCTCGAAACGGCGTCCACCTATGGAACTAAGCATCACTCCCTTTTAAAATACTCATTAACACCTTTCTTTTGATACCCATATTTTACAAGCAAATTCTAGGGTCACACCTGGTCCACCTTTGTGGCGATATCTCTAAACGGCGTCTACCTGTGGAACTAAGGATTACTCCCTTTTAAAATACTCATTAACATCTTTCGTTTGATACCCATATCGTACAAACGCATTCTAGAGTCACCCCTGGTCCACCTTTATGGCGATATCTCGAAAAGGCGACCACATATACAACTACCACCACTCCCTTTTAAAATACTCGTTAACACCTTTCTTTTGATACCCATATCGTACAAACAAATTCTAGGGTCACACCTGGTCCACCTTTATGGCGATATTTCGAAACGACGTCCACCTGTGGAACTATGCATCACTCCCTTTTAAAATACTCATTAACACCTTTCTTTTGATACCCATATTGTACAAACAAATTCTTGGGTCACCCCTGGTCCACCTTTATGGCTATATCTCGAAACGGCGTCCACCTATGGAACTAAGGGTTACTCCCTTTTAAAATACTCATTAACACCTTTCATTTGATACCCATATCGTACAAACGCATTCTAGAGTCAACCTGATCCACCTTTATGGCTATATCCCTAAATGGCGTCCACCTATAGAACTATGGCCCACTCCCTCATAAAATACTCTTTAATGCCTTTCATTTGATACACATGTCATACAAACACATTCCAGGGTTTCGCTCGGTTCATTTTCCTACATGGTTATTTCTTCAGAAAAACTTTTCAAGAGTCGGATAGACGTATGATCCATTAAGTTTTGGAGCTCAACTTCAGCTGATACTATGGTTATTTTTACTCTTGGAGGAACTGCTTCTTTCTTGGCTTGAGTGATTTGTTTGTATCCAGGGAAAAGATCGGCATTATGTTGCAATAATGGCTCACGCAATATATTATATTTATGCTTCGATAACCCGAGATCTATAAACAACGCCAAAGACTCTTCAGGAGTGTATCTCCTAGGTAGGTGTGGGTATTCTGTTTTTGATCCTTCTCAATCGCACTGGACTTGCTAACGCAACTGCTCCTACGATATGAGACTTGGTGTTTTCTTCGTCTTTTTTATATTTAATAGCCAATGCTTCTCAAAGATGAGTAGTGGCGATAGTTCTAGTATAATCTGACATCTTCCTTTTCCTTGTGTAGGCCGAACATTCTTCTATGGGTTTTGTTGGTCTTCCTCTAGTTCGATTTGTTGATGTGATTCATCCAAAAAACTTTTACCAGCTAGCCAGCTTACATGCTTACTTATAAACCTTGAAGTGGAACGACCGACTGCTTGCCATTTTCATTGTATTGGAATGTAGAGGAAGCCAATTTTTTCTTTCAAATCTTCGTCTTCTTTGTTGCATGCTTCATTTGGTAATTCTGTCATAATATCCTTACCGAACTCCGCATTTGTCTTTGAAGCTTTGAACACCTCAAATAGTTTGGAGTTTTCTAGAGACATATTAAACTTTGCCATCGAGTATATCTTACTATAAAAATATGTGAGCTATATTTATGTTTATTTAAATAAACAGAATTTGTACTTTATTCTATATACTCCAAAAAACGACTGATTTTGGGCGTTGTATTAAACGTTCCTTTATATACTAAAATTATGGAAATGAGTTCCAGGTATATTATGCAACTTGTAGCCGAAAAATTTGGTTTTATTAACAAATTGCAACAACAAAGTGACCGTCCTTTTTTTTATTTTCCATCAAAGTTCGAAAAAGGTCCTAAAAATAGGCTTTTCGGAAAACAGGTAGATCTGACAACTTTAATAAAAAAAAAAACAAATTTTATATTTTGCTTCAACCTAGAATTAAATATCCTTTCGTTATAATACAAGAAAGCAGTAGTAGGTCGGCTTATTTAGAGACAAAACAATTTTTAATACAACAAAAAAGAACAAAAACCACAAATTTTTCTAAGTGTTAAAAATTAATCAACTTTGAGCGGATCTACCTCCTAAAATAGCATTTTCTGTTTAATAAGAGTTATATATTCGTAATACCTGGTAAATTTTCTATTAAATACATGTATTAGGTTTATCGAACGCTTTCATGAAATTTTTGATTTTTTCCAGGCTTTTCGGACTCAGACGCCATAGTGCGACATATGCCATATTCCACTAACAGCACCTACATGGTGTAAAGTGTGGTACATAAAGAATGATGTAAATAGTTTTAGTTAACAATGAAAGTGTAGATCGCTTTATCAAAAAGATAATAGTTTGTCAACTTCTAAATTTAACAAGTAAGGAAGGCTAAGTTCGGGTGTAACCGAACATAACATACTCAGTTGAGAGCTATGGAGACATAATAAGGAAAATCAATCTGGGGTAACCCTGGAATGTGGTTGTATAACATGTGTATCAAATGAAAGGTATTAAAGAGTATTTTAAGAGAGAGTAGGCCATAGTTCTATGGATGAACGCCATTTAGGGATATCGCCATAAAGGTAGACCAGGGCTGACTCTAGAATTTGTTTGTACGATATGGGTATCAAATGAAAGGTGTTACTGAGCATTTTAAGAGGGAGTGGGCCTTAGGTCTATCGGTGGACGCCTTTTCGAGATGTCCCCATTAAGGAGTACCAGGGGTGATTCTATAATGTGTTTGTACGATATGGGTATCAAATGAAAGCTGTTAATGAGTATTTTGAAAAGGAGTGATCCTTAGTTCCATAGGTGGACGCCGTTTCGAGATATCGCCATAAAGGTGGACCAGGGGTGTCTCTAGAATGTGTTTGTACGATATGGGAATCAAATGAAAGGTGTTACTGAGCATTTTAAGAGGGAGTGGGCATTAGGTCTATAGGTGGACGCCTTTTCGAGATATCGCCATTAGGGTGGGCCAGGGGTGACTCTAGAATGTTTGTACGGTATGGGTATCAAACGAAAGGTGTTACTGAGCATTTTAAGAGGGAGTGGGCATGAGGTCTATAGGTGGACGCCTTTTCGAGATATCGTCATTAGGGTGGGCCAGGGGTGACTCTAGAATGTGTTTGTACGGTATGTGCATCAAACGAAAGGTGTTACTGAGCATTTTAAGAGGGAGTGGGCATTAGGTCTATAGGTGGACGCCCTTTCGAGATATCGCCATTAGGGTGGGCCAGGGGTGACTCTAGAATGTTTGTACGATATGGGTATCAAACGAAAGGTGTTACTGAGCATTTTAAGAGGGAGTGGGCATTAGGTCTATAGGTGGACGCCTTTTCGAGATATCACCATTAGGGTGGGCCAGGGGTGACTCTAGAATGTGTTTGTACGATATGGGTATCAAATGAAAGGTGGTAAGGAGTATTTTAAAAGGGAGTAATCCTTAGTTCTATAGGTGGACGCCTTTTTGAGATATCGCCATAAAGGTGGACCAAGGGTGACTCTAGAATGTTTGTACGATATGGGTATCAAACGAAAGGTGTTACTGAGCATTTTAAGAGGGAGTGGGCATTAGGTCTATAGGTGGACGCCTTTTTTATTTATTTATTTATTTATTCATATTATAGTCTAGGACAATCAGAACCTCCTTACAGACTATTTACTAATATATCTTAACTAATAAATATAAAATATTCAAATAATTTCATTCAATAGCAGTTTAAACCTAAATTTATTTAATGCAAAATCAATATCTATAGAATACAGCAAATTAAACTCCCTCATTGCCCTAGCAATTGGAGAGTTGGAAGCATAAGTCGTTCTAAATCTATCTAACCAGAAAAAATCGTGACATCGAAGGGTTCGCGATGGTACATTGAACCGTATACGTTCTAAAAGATAGGGCGAGTCAACCGTCCCATTGATGATATCATATAAAAATGTCAATGAAAGCATTGATCTTCTACTCACTAAATATTTAAGGTTAATTAAAAGACACCTAGAACTGTATGTTGGAACAGGGTCTTGAAAACGCAAAGACCGGAGGGCAAATCGCAAAAATATTTTTTGAATACGCTCAAGTCGGTCTATATGGCAGGCATGGTACGGCCTCCAAATGAAAACAGCATATTCTAGTTTAGACCGCACTAGGGTTGTAAATAAAAGTTTTAAAGTATAAGGATCACTAAAATCCATACTGAAACGGCGAATGAACGCAAGTGTGGAATAAGACTTCGCAATGACATAATTAATCTGACTGTGGAATAGAAACTTCGCATCAAAGACTACACCAAGATCTGATATTTCATCAACAACCCTCAGCGTAGAGTCCCCAATATGATACGAAACAGGAAGAACATTTCGAGTTTTAGCAAAGGTAATACTAAAACATTTACTTATATTTAAAAGCAGACGATTCCGTTTACACCAGTCCATTACGTTATCAAGATCAGCTTGGAGCATAGTGGACTCAGATTGAGTCGTGATTGATGCAAAAATTTTCAAGTCATCAGCAAACAATAAGAATTCAGCATAACTGAAACAATGACGTATGTCATTAATAAAGATAACAAATAATAAGGGACCCAACACGCTCCCTTGGGGTACACCAGAATTGGCAGTAAACGACCGCGAAGAAATACCATCTACCACAACAACACAGCTACGATCTGCCAAGTAAGATCTCACCCAAGATAGCATACTAGAATGGAAGCCGAAGCCAGCAAGTTTAGATATTAGTAATGAATGGTTGACTTTGTCAAAAGCCTTCGAAAAATCGGTATAGATAGTATCAACTTGCGCCCTCCTATTAAATGAAGAAATACAGTATTCAGAAAATACTGCTAGATTAGTTACAGTTGATCTGCCAGGCATAAATCCATGCTGATTAGGTGAAATCAAGGTCTTTACTGCGAAGAATATTTTATCCTTAACTACAATTTCAAACAATTTCGAGACAGTGGAAAGTTTAGAAATAGGACGGTAGTTGGCAACATTACTTTTATTACCACTCTTGAATATCGGGGTAATAGACGTTACCTTCCAAGCGTTTATGAAATCTCCATTCCTGAGAGATTTATTAAAAATTAATAAGATTGGATACGCAACTGCTGCAATATTTTTAAACAAAAAAGAACAGAACCCATCTACATCCATTTGCACTGACGACTTGATCACCGAGATGCCACAAATGACATCTTCAAGAGTCAGGGACAATTGACCAAAATTAATAGGGGTGTCATTTTCCGTATCTAGTTCCCCGGTGAGTTCGAGATATCGCCATTAGGGTGGGCCAGGGTGACTCTAGAATGTGTTTGTACGATATGGGTATCAAATGAAAGGTGGTAATGAGTATTTTAAAAGGGAGTAATCCTTAGTTCTATAGGTGGACGCCTTTTCGAGATATCGCCATAAAGCTGGACCAAGGGTGACTCTATAATGTTTGTACGGTATGGGTATCAAACGAAAGGTGTTACTGAGCATTTTAAGAGGGAGTGGGCATTAGGTCTATATGTGGACGCCTTTTCGAGATATCGCCATTAGGGTCGGCCAGGGTGACTCTAGAATGTGTTTGTACGATATGGATATCAAATTAAAGGTATTAATGAGGGTTTTAAAAGCGAGTGGCCCTTAGATGTATATGTGAAGGCTTTCTCGCGATATCGACCAAAATGTGGACCAGGTGATACAGAAAATCATCTGTCGGGTACTGCTAATTTATTTATATATGCAATACTACTAACAGTATTCCTGCTAAGATTCCAAGGGCTGTTGATTTCGCCTTGTAGAACTTTTTCATTTTCTTCTACTTAATATGGTAGGTGTAACACCCATTTTACAAAGTTTTTTCCAAAGTTATATTTTGCGTCAATAAAGCAATCCAGTTACCATGTTTCATCCCTTTTTTCGTATTTGGTATAGAATTATGACATTTTTTTCATTTTTCGTAATTTTCGATATCGATAAAGTGGGCGTGGTTACGGTCGGATTTCGGCCATTTTTTATACCAAGATAAAGTGAGTTCAGGTAAGTACGTGGGCTAAGTTTAGTAAAGATATATCGGATTTTGCTCAAGTTATTGTGTTAATGGCCGAGCGGAAGGACAGACGGTGGACTGTGTATAAAAACTGGGCGTGGCTTCCACCGATTTCGCCCATTTTAACAGAGAACAGTTACCGTCATAGAATCTATGCTCCTACCAAATTTGAGAAGGATTGGTAAATTTTTGTTCGACTTATGGCAATAAAAGTATTCTAGACAAACTAAATGAAAATGGGCGGAGCCACGCCCATTTTGAAATTTTCTTTTATTTTTGTATTTTGTTGCATCATATCATTACTGGAGTTGAATTTTGACTTAATTTACTTATATACAGTAAAGATATTAAATTTTTTGTTAAAATTTGAATTAAAAAAATTTTTTTTTTAAAAAGTGGGCGTGTTCTTCATCCAATTTTGCTAATTTTTATTTAGCACATATAGAGTAATAGTAGTAACGTTCCTGCCAAATTTCATCATGATATCTTCAACGACTGCCAAATTACAGCTTGCAAAACTTTTAAATTACCTTCTTGTAAAAGTGGGCGGTGCCACGCCCATTGTCCAAAATCTTACTAATTTTCTATTCTGCGTCATAACGTCAACCCATCCACCAAGTTTCGTCGCTTTATCTGTCTTTTGTAATGAGTTATCGCACTTTTTCGGTTTTTCGAAATTTTCGATATCGAAAAAGTGGGCGTGGTTATAGTCCGATATCGTTCATTTTAAATAGCGATCTGAGATGAGTGCTCAGGAACCTACATACCAAATTTCATCAAGATGCCTCAAAATTTACTCAAGTTATCGTGTTAACGGACGGACGGACGGACGGACGGACGGACGGACGGACGGACATGGCTCAATCAAATTTTTTTTCGATCCTGATTATTTTGATATATGGAAGTCTATATCTATCTCGATTCCTTTATATATGTACAACCAACCGTTATCCAATCAAACTTAATATACTCTGTGAGCTCTGCTCAACTGAGTATAAAAAAGAATCCTACTAATTATTATTATTATTATGAATCTTAAAAAATAAAGTGCAGAATGCGTGAATAGTGATAGAACGATACAAGTACTGAGTAAGTAATATCGATACTTTCCCAAAAAATATTCGAGTATTTTCTACTCGATGTTTTTTACCAAGTACTTGAGTAAAGTATCGATACTTTCCCCCGATACTTCACCAATTTCCGATAGTCTACAGGTTTAATTTCAACAAATTATAGAACATTAACGCCATAACTTGATCAAAAATTGGGATATCTTCACCAAATCTGGTACACAACCTTGTCTGAACTCAGGATATCGTCGGCGATGTGGTGAAGGCTGCTTACTCCACTTTTCACTCTAAACAACTTTTTGAATGGTGGAATGGGAAATGAATCACTAAAATTTTGTAAAGACAAAATCTGTAAACTCCATAAAATTTCAATTCATTTAGATTGTTCACAGTCCCTTCTAATTCGGCCTGGTTAATTTACCAAATTATAAAATTTAGACATTTTAGCTCATTGTAAATTTTTTGTTTTTGCTTTGCATAGAATTTAAAAAAAACCACTATAAACATAAATACTTAGATTTTGCTTATGTTTATTTAAATATGTAATTTGGAAAAAATTTAAATGTAAATTTGGAAAGCTAAATGAAACACAACAACACAAGTTTAGTTCTTGGGAAATTCAACGAACTGAAGATTTAAATAATGATGAAAACCTGAAAAATTATGTAAGTTTTTATAAATTATCAATAATAAAACATTTACAAATAAAGAAATATTCACAGTCTTGATTTGGTAACGTGGTTAATTTAACAATTTTTATTATTAACTGTGTGTACCCTAATTTTCAAAATATCGAATGTTGAGTGACATTTTCATTCAATTGAATTTTTCATTCTACCGTGAAATTTTGTTGGATGAAGCTAGCAGCTCTTACAGCATCGGTGGCGATATACTGGTACTGAAAATGGTCGAAATAAGATTATAACCACGCCCACTTTCTAAAATTTCGAAAAATAGACAAGAGATAAAGAGCTGGAACTCGGGTAGTTGATAAAAATTATGATGCAAAAAAGAGATTTAGTACAATTTTACAAAATGGGCGTAGTACTACCCACATTTAGTTGAAGTTAATTTAAGTTACGCAAACAAAATTTAGAAAAATCTGCAAAAACCCTATTCAAAATTTTTTAGGATGGTTGTTTCTTAAGTTCTGGAAAAATGCATAGGAATCTTCTGTACTTTTTTTTGTACATTGAAATAAAATAGCCTCAATATTTATTAAAAAAAGCGCATGGGAAAAAATAAACTGCATCCACACAATCCGCTCATATTTGGGCTACTCCATTTTCACATGTAATGTATTCTACAATGACAACGTTTTTGCCAACTTTGGTGGACTTTGGAGAACTCAAGCTTTTCGTGTTGGAACACTTGATATAGAAACAGGGTATTGTTACGAATATTAGTAACACTAAGGGGTACTGTCATCTCTAAGCCGATGCTAAGCAGTGAAGTGTATGCACATCAATAATTCAATCATTATGTCTACACATAAGTACGTACACGCAGCGGAGAAGCAACGCACAAACACACGCGCATGAGCTGTGAGAAAGGATATAAAAATTGTGCATCTGTAGTTATAGCTGATAAACTTATAGCAGATAACCAACTAGTAAATTCTAGAACAGAACCGCCTAGAAATGTCAACGAGGAAACCAAACATAAAAGGCAGCAACAGTAGCGAGAAATAGCAGTATTATTTTGAAAATCAGTTTCATTTAAGCAAGCTATTGGTCGTGAAGTATCAGTGTTATTGTGACGTACTTTAATAAAGGCCATTTTGCATTATTAAATATTGGAGTTATTTGTATGATTTGATCGGGGATTGCCCGTATTGCTTTTTTTAAATGCATGAAAACATTTATTTGAAGCAATTTTTAATTTTATAATTTATTTAATAATTTGGGGTTATTTATTCAACAGTTTAGCGATACGAACGTTAGTAGAAGGTTGCGAATAAGAGGATTTGCACTAAAAATCGTTACAGTATTATAACTTTAATTGGATAACGGTTAGTTATACAGGTATAAAGGGATCAAATAGATTTAGACTTCCATATATCAAAATAGTCATAATCGAAAGCCATGTCCGTCTAACTGTGCGTCTTTTAACACGATAGCTTGAGCAAATATTGAGATATCTTCAGCAAATTCGTTAACCGGGCTAGTCTGGACCCAGAATAGTTGGTATTGAAAATGTACGAAATCGGATGATAACCACGCCCACTTTTTCGGTATCGAACATTTAGAAAAGGATATTACATTGAAATTTGGCAGAGACACTATCCTTGCCAAATTATATAGACCGAGTTAAGAGTGAATATAATCAAAATCGGTTAAAGACCACGCCAACTTTTCCTAGAGGTCTAACCTTAACAAAGTTTGTTCGAATACTCTACAGTTTTCATTGCAAAGTAGGTTTCAAATTGCGCGGACCTATACCTTAACCGGGGGACGGGCAAATGACTAACATATGAAAGTGTTTCACGATAGTTCTAGACATATGCGGGCTCCTTACACTGCTTATAAAACATATACGCAACTGTCAATTTACTGTTTTAGAGAAACAATTAACAACACTAAACTGACATTCATATAATATCCTTTCCCAATAACCAAAAATTTGCTCAATGGTCAATATTAAAGATGGTTCCATCTGCGTATTGCATGGTAGAAAACCAAATACTAAAGTCATATTGAAATATTACAATGAATGTTGTGCTACAACTACAAAGCAGACCTGCTGTCCTTTACCAAAGTAATGCCCTTGAAGCTTTTATGCTGGTTGTGTGTGCAATGTGCATTGCTTGGTTCATGTGAGCGAACTACACTTACTGGCTCAACAAAGCTGGTGAGGAGCAAGTGACCATTGGTTTATTCAGGTCATCAAAGCAATTCGACGTACTCAATAGGTGGCTCGTGGCCGTGGAAGCTTACTGATTTTATCTGTGATCCTGGTTCGTAAGTTTATTTGGAAAAAATGGCATTCCAGTTTTTTAGGAAGTCTTGTATGTATGTTTTACTATTCTACATACCCTTAAGATATTGCGTCAATATTTTGGTCGTTTTGTTGTATATAATAATCACTGAGGTTTGTGCAAAGGATTAACATGGTGCATGCATATTTACTTCAATTAATCAGTTGCCCTGCGAATTTTATGAATCTGAACCGTATTGCAAAACCCCTACCCAAGTGAAGTGGAACATCAAATTGGTTTTCCGAAACAACTCTCATTATCAATATTCTGGCATATCTTTAGGCGGCACTGTTAAATTCGCATATCTATTTGTTGCTACCACAACAACTTTGGTATATGTATGTTTGTTGTTGACTTATTGTTAATATCATAGCTACCACCATCCATACACAAGCAGTTCCCTGTTGTGCGGAGAATGCTCACATGATTCGTGTTTAATTGTTTACTTAGGCGGAAGGAGGGGTGTAGAAAATTGTTAATTTGGGTAAATGGCCACACTTTGCCAGTTATTTCCTTTCACACCTACCCACATTGTTAATTTATGTTACTAAACAAGTTTAATTGTATGTAAGGAGAGTTAGGGGGAATGTAAATGTATGATGAATTCTGGGCCATAATTTATAGGAGTCTCTACTTGCCAGTAACGAATTACATGTGGCGTTTTGTTGATTGTTGCTATACCAAATTTTTCTAGATCTAACCGTCGAAACCAGGATCACAGAGAGCGTGAGTGATGAATCCTTTAGTTGCTAAATCAGATGAGTACGTTCACATACCATCGAACCTACTGAATACTAATACGTTTCATTATGGGCGTGGGGATAAGTATTTTCACGATATATAGGCGCTTAACCATCCAAGCGATTTTGGCCGTTTCGTAGGAAGTCACGCCAGTTGTCTCTGAATTGCGATGATTAGGATTAGCGCTTGCGGGCCATTTTATGCATTATATGACCTAGTTAGCGAAGTCTTTGGGACTCTATACGTTGCAATTTTTTCGTGTCTGCATATATAGCTCATACAGCTCATTATTATACCCCTTCCGAAAAAAGGCCAAATATCCGTTTCGGCAAAAAAGTCAGTGTTCAGCCGGACACTAGTTTAAATTTAAGATTGTTCTGTACATACATACCTACATATGTATATGTAGCGAATTATACGCAGGCACACTAACTTACAAGCAATAAAATAAACTTAGCATGTGTTAATTAGAAGGATGCTTGATTTTTCTAGAACTAATCCTAGAAACCAGGATCACAGAGAATATGTGTAATGTATCCTTTTGAAGTACATACATTCCGTTGGGTATGTTCACATATGGACATTTACATCTACATATGTATGTATGCTTGGATGTCCAGTTTATACCAAGCACGAAAATAGTTGATTGGAAATGGTTGATTCTGTGCACGGTCCAATGAACAAGGCAGAGCTCTAATATCGTTCGAAATGGTAATGTGTTGATATTAACCCATCACCCAGTTTATCAACACAGTTGTTATTAGAACCATTATCATAATAAAATTCCTAATGTCTACTAGCAATTTAATACCATACAATGCTTGGTGTAACATATTTGATAAGACGACGAAGTGAGAAGTGGGTTGTAGCTTGGTTTTGTAACGGTTTAGCTTCGCGCCTACGTGCCCACTAACTATTAGACGCTGCCTGAAATTTCTTGTTTGTTTATGAACTTTTTAATATATGAGGGGTGATCAAAAAGTGATGATAACACTGGATTAAAAATTCCAATTTTTTGTTCTGCACCAGAGACGCCATTATGAATCTCCTATGTAAAATCACCACCTGATTCCGAAAATCCAGGTTATTTTTAATTCTATGGTAACGTTTTTGAGATATTTACAAATTACCGTTTTTTTTTCAAAAAAAAAAAAAACAATCGGTCCACTTAATCGTATATATCTCAAGAACGAATTGAGCGATTCCAAAACGGTTTAAAGCTTTTAAAAGGTAATAAAATTTGTTTTAGACTGTGCATACAACACTTTTTGCTAGGCCCTGCAAATTCAAAGATAACGAAAAATCATTACGAATTTTTTGAATTTTCTTTGTAAAAATATAAAAAAAATTTGTAATTTGCGAGGAAGGATCTCGAAAACTTTTTATTTTTTGCAGATTTTTTTTCCTCTCTAAGCCCTGTTTTATTACCAAAAAAAATAAATTTAATAAACTTTCGTTCAACAAACTCGATGGACTAATACAAAAGTTATAAGCATTCAAGTAAATTCATCCATTTAATACTTAAGTACCCTACTGGTTCATATGTGTTAGTATTCGTATATCAGTTAGTTAGCAGGTAGATTTTCGAAGGGTTATTAGATACAAAAAACTGTTAGTGTCGTTTTCTCAAACCCAGCTACATTTCAAGCAAGAGCATATCTTTAAGACAGGTAGTGTTTTCTTTGTAGAACTAGGGAATCTTTTTGTCTAGGCAGGCTTGAATTTTTATTTGATCTAAGTATAAATAATAGTACATGCGCCTTGTTCCTTCATAAAATCTGCAAGGCCCGCCGGATACTGTTCTGTTTATAATTGCAGTTTTCAACCCGTCATTTACTTAAAAATATAATATGAATAAAAGGGCGCGAGAGTTTGAGTGTACAAATGATCCTTGATGAAATTTGGTATGTGGGTTCCTGATCACTCATCTCAGATCACTATTTAAATGAACAATATCGGACTATAACCACGCCCACTTTTTCGATATCGAAAATTTCGTAAAACCGAAAAAGTGCGATAATTCATTACCAAAGACAGATAAAGCGACGAAACTTGGTAGATGAGTTGAATTTATGACGCAGAATGGCAAATTATTAAAATTTTGGACAATGGGCGTGACACCGCCCACTTTTAAAAGAAGGTAATTTAAAACTTTTGCAAGCTGTAATTTGTCAGTCGTTGAAGATATCATCATGAAATTTGGCAAGGACGTTACTCCTATTACTATATGTACCCCTAATAAAAATTACCAAAATGGGAGAAGGACCACGCCCACTTTAAAAAAAAAAAATTTTTAAAGTAAAATTTTAACAAAAAATTTAATATCTTTACAGTATATAATAAATTATGTCAACATTCAACTCCAGTAATGACATGGTGCAACAAAATACAAAAATAAAAGAAAATTTCAAAATGGGCGTGGCTCCGCCCTTTTTCATTTAATTTGTCTAGGATACTTTTAACGCCATAAGTCGAACAAAAATTAACCAATCCTTTTGAAATTTGGTAGGGGCATAGATTTTATGATGTTAACTGTTTTCTGTGAAAACGGGTGAAATCGGTTTATGCCACGCCCAGTTTTTATACACAGTCGTTCGTCTGTCCTTCCGCATGGCCGTTAACACGATAACTTGAGCAAAAATCGACATATCTTTAATGAACTTAGTTCACGTACTTACTTGAACTCACTTTATTTTGGTATGAAAAATGAACGAAATCCGACAATGACCACGCCCACTTTTTCGATATTGAAAATTACGAAAAATGAAAAAAATGCCATAATTCTATACCAAATATGAAAAAAGGGATGAAACATGGTGAGGTAATTGGATTGGTTTATTGACACGAAATATAACTTTAGAAAAAACTTTATAAAATGGTTGTGACACCTACCATATTAAGTAGAAGAAAATGAAAAAGTTCCGCAGGGCGAAATAAAAAACCCTTAAAATCTTGGCAGATATTACATATATATCCAACAGATGATGTTCTGTGTCACCCTGGTCCACATTTTGGTCGCGATCTGGAAAACCCCGTCACATATACAACTACCACCACTCCCTTTTAAAACTCTCATTAATACCTTTAATTTGATACCCATATCGTACAAACACATTCTAGAGTCACCCTGGTCCACCTTTATGGCGATATTTCGAAACGGCGTCCACCTATAGAACTAAGGCCCACTCCCTTTTAAAATACTCATTAACACCTTTCTTTTGATACCCATATTGTACAAACAAATTCTAGGGTCACCCCTGGTCCACCTTTATGGCGGTGTCTCGAAACGGCGTCCACCTATGGAACTAAGGACTACTCCCTTTTAAAATACTCATTAACACCTTTCATTTGATACCCATATCGTACAAACGCATTCTAGAGTCAACCCTGATCCACCTTTATGGCTATATCCCTAAATGGCGTCCACCTATAGAACTATGGCCCACTCCCTCATAAAATACTCTTTAACCCCTTTCGTTTGATACCCATATCGTACAAACGCATTCTAGAGTCACCCCTGGTCCACCTTTATGGCGATATCTCGAAAAGGCGACCACCTATACAACAACCACCACTCCCTTTTAAAACCCTCATTAATACCTTTAATTTGATACCCATATCGTACAAACACATTCTAGAGTCACCCCTGGTCCACCTTTATGGCGATATCTCGAAAAGGCGACCACCTATACAACAACCACCACTCCCTTTTAAAACCCTCATTAATACCTTTAATTTGATACCCATATCGTACAAACACATTCTAGAGTCACCCCTGGTCCACCTTTATGGCGATATTTCGAAACGGCGTCCACCTATAGAACTAAGGCCCACTCCCTTTTAAAATACTCATTAACACCATTCGTTTGATGCCCATATTGTACAAACAAATTCTAGGGTCACCCCTGGTCCACCTTTGTGGCGATATCTCGAAACGGCGTCCACCTATGGAACTAAGGATTACTCCCTTTTAAAATACTCATTAACACCTTTCTTTTGATACCCATATTGTACAAACAAATTCTAGGGTCACACCTGGTCCACCTTTATGGCGATATATCGAAACTGCGTCCACCTATGGAACTAAGGATAACTCCCTTTTAAAATACTCATTAACACCTTTCATTTGATACCCATATCGTACAAACGCATTCTAGAGTCACCCCTGGTCCACCTTTATGCCGATATCTCGAAAAGGCGACCACCTATACAACTACCACCTCTCCCTTTTAAAACCCTCATTAATACCTTTAATTTGATACCCATATCGTACAAACAAATTTTAGGGCCACACCTGGTCCACCTTTATGGCGATATCTTGAAACGGTGTCCACCTCTGGAACTAAGCATCACTCCCTTTTAAAATACTCATTAACACCTTTCTTTTGATACCCATATTTTACAAACAAATTCTAGGGTCACCCCTGGTCCACCTTTATGGCGATATCTCGAAACGGCGTCCACCTATGGAACTAAGCATCACTCCCTTTTAAAATACTCATTAACACCTTTCTTTTGATACCAGTATTGTACAAACAAATTCTAGGGTCACACCTGGTCCACCTTTGGGGCGATATCTCTAAACGGCGTCTACCTGTGGAACTAAGGATTACTCCCTTTTAAAATACTCATTAACATCTTTCGTTTGATACCCATATTGTACAAACGCATTCTAGGGTCACACCTGGTCCACCTTTATGGCGATATCTCGTAACGGCGTCCACCTGTGGAACTAAGCATCACTCCCTTTTAAAATACTCATTAACACCTTTCTTTTGATACCAGTATTGTACAAACAAATTCTAGGGTCACACCTGGTCCACCTTTGTGGCGATATCTCTAAACGGCATCTACCTGTGGAACTAAGGATTACTCCCTTTTAAAATACCCATTAACACCTTTCATTTGATACCCATATCGTACAAACGCATTCTAGAGTCAACCCTGATCCACCTTTATGGCTATATCCCTAAATGGCGTCCACCTATAGAACTATGGCCCACTCCCTCATAAAATACTCTTTAACACCTTTCATTTGATACCCATATCGTACAAACGCATTCTAGAGTCACCCCTGGTCCACCTTTATGGCGATATCTCGAAAAGGCGACCACCTATACAACAACCACCACTCCCTTTTAAAACCCTCATTAATACCTTTAATTTGATACCCATATCGTACAAACACATTCTAGAGTCACCCCTGGTCCACCTTTATGGCGATATTTCGAAACGGCGTCCACCTATAGAACTAAGGCCCACTCCCTTTTAAAATACTCATTAACACCATTCGTTTGATGCCCATATTGTACAAACAAATTCTAGGGTCACCCCTGGTCCACCTTTGTGGCGATATCTCGAAACGGCGTCCACCTATGGAACTAAGGATTACTCCCTTTTAAAATACTCATTAACACCTTTCTTTTGATACCCATATTGTACAAACAAATTCTAGGGTCACCCCTGGTCCACCATTATGGCGATATATCGAAACTGCGTCCACCTATGGAACTAAGGATAACTCCCTTTTAAAATACTCATTAACACCTTTCATTTGATACCCATATCGTACAAACGCATTCTAGAGTCACCCCTGGTCCACCTTTATGGCGATATCTCGAAAAGGCGACCACCTATACAACTACCACCTCTCCCTTTTAAAACCCTCATTAATACCTTTAATTTGATACCCATATCGTACAAACAAATTTTAGGGCCACACCTGGTCCACCTTTATGGCGATATCTTGAAACGGTGTCCACCTCTGGAACTAAGCATCACTCCCTTTTAAAATACTCATTAACACCTTTCTTTTGATACCCATATTTTACAAACAAATTCTAGGGTCACCCCTGGTCCACCTTTATGGCGATATCTCGAAACGGCGTCCACCTATGGAACTAAGCATCACTCCCTTTTAAAATACTCATTAACACCTTTCTTTTGATACCCATATTGTACAAACAAATTCTAGGGTCACCCCTGGTCCACCTTTATGGCGATATCTCGAAACGGCGTCCACCTATGGAACTAAGCATCACTCCCTTTTAAAATACTCATTAACACCTTTCTTTTGATACCCATATTTTACAAACAAATTCTAGGGTCACACCTGGTCCACCTTTGTGGCGATATCTCTAAACGGCGTCTACCTGTGGAACTAAGGATTACTCCCTTTTAAAATACTCATTAACATCTTTCGTTTGATACCCATATCGTACAAACGCATTCTAGAGTCACCCCTGGTCCACCTTTATGGCGATATCTCGAAAAGGCGACCACATATACAACTACCACCACTCCCTTTTAAAATACTCGTTAACACCTTTCTTTTGATACCCATATTGTACAAACAAATTCTAGGGTCACCCCTGGTCCACCTTTATGGCGATATCTCGAAACGGCGTCCACCTATGGAACTAAGCATCACTCCCTTTTAAAATACTCATTAACACCTTTCTTTTGATACCCATATTTTACAAACAAATTCTAGGGTCTCACCTGGTCCACCTTTGTGGCGATATCTCTAAACGGCGTCTACCTGTGGAACTAAGGATTACTCCCTTTTAAAATACTCATTAACATCTTTCGTTTGATACCCATATCGTACAAACGCATTCTAGAGTCACCCCTGGTCCACCTTTATGGCGATATCTCGAAAAGGCGACCACATATACAACTACCACCACTCCCTTTTAAAATACTCGTTAACACCTTTCTTTTGATACCCATATTGTACAAACAAATTCTAGGGTCACGCCTGGTCCACCTTTATGGCGGTATCTCGAAACGGCGTCCACCTATGGAACTAAGGATTACTCCCTTTTAAAATACTCATTAACACCTTTCATTTGATACCCATATCGTACAAACGCATTCTAGAGTCAACCTGATCCACCTTTATGGCTATATCTCAAAAAGGCGACCACTTATACAACTACCACCACTCTCTTTTAAAACCCTCTTTAATACCTTTAATTTGATACCCATATCGTACAAACAAATTCTAGGGTCACCCCTGGTCCACCTTTATGGCGATATCTCGAAACGGCGTCCACCTATGGAACTAAGCATCACTCCCTTTTAAAATACTCATTAACACCTTTCTTTTGATACCCATATTTTACAAACAAATTCTAGGGTCACACCTGGTCCACCTTTGTGGCGATATCTCTAAACGGCGTCTACCTGTGGAACTAAGGATTACTCCCTTTTAAAATACTCATTAACATCTTTCGTTTGATACCCATATCGTACAAACGCATTCTAGAGTCACCCCTGGTCCACCTTTATGGCGATATCTCGAAAAGGCGACCACATATACAACTACCACCACTCCCTTTTAAAATACTCGTTAACACCTTTCTTTTGATACCCATATTGTACAAACAAATTCTAGGGTCACCCCTGGTCCACCTTTATGGCGATATCTCGAAACGGCGTCCACCTATGGAACTAAGCATCACTCCCTTTTAAAATACTCATTAACACCTTTCTTTTGATACCCATATTTTACAAACAAATTCTAGGGTCACACCTGGTCCACCTTTGTGGCGATATCTCTAAACGGCGTCTACCTGTGGAACTAAGGATTACTCCCTTTTAAAATACTCATTAACATCTTTCGTTTGATACCCATATCGTACAAACGCATTCTAGAGTCACCCCTGGTCCACCTTTATGGCGATATCTCGAAAAGGCGACCACATATACAACTACCACCACTCTCTTTTAAAACCCTCTTTAATACCTTTAATTTGATACCCATATCGTACAAACAAATTCTAGGGTCACCCCTGGTCCACCTTTATGGCGATATCTCGAAACGGCGTCCACCTATGGAACTAAGCATCACTCCCTTTTAAAATACTCGTTAACACCTTTCTTTTGATACCCATATTGTACAAACAAATTCTAGGGTCACGCCTGGTCCACCTTTATGGCGGTATCTCGAAACGGCGTCCACCTATGGAACTAAGGATTACTCCCTTTTAAAATACTCATTAACACCTTTCATTTGATACCCATATCGTACAAACGCATTCTAGAGTCAACCTGATCCACCTTTATGGCTATATCTCAAAAAGGCGACCACTTATACAACTACCACCACTCTCTTTTAAAACCCTCTTTAATACCTTTAATTTGATACCCATATCGTACAAACAAATTCTAGGGTCACCCCTGGTCCACCTTTATGGCGATATCTCGAAACGGCGTCCACCTATGGAACTAAGCATCACTCCCTTTTAAAATACTCATTAACACCTTTCGTTTGATACCCATATTGCACAAACGCATTCTAGAGTCACCCCTGGTCCACCTTTATGCCGATATCTCGAAAAGGCGACCACCTATACAAATACCACCACTCCCTTTTAAAACCCTCATTAATACCTTTAATTTGAGACCCATATCGTACAAACAAATTCTAGGGTCACCCCTGGTCCACCTTTATGGCGATATCTCGAAACGGCGTCCACCTATGGAACTAAGCATCACTCCCTTTTAAAATACTCATTAACACCTTTCTTTTGATACCCATATTTTACAAACAAATTCTAGGGTCACACCTGGTCCACCTTTGTGGCGATATCTCTAAACGGCGTCTACCTGTGGAACTAAGGATTACTCCCTTTTAAAATACTCATTAAAATCTTTCGTTTGATACCCATATCGTACAAACGCATTCTAGAGTCACCCCTGGTCCACCTTTATGGCGATATCTCGAAAAGGCGACCACATATACAACTACCACCACTCCCTTTTAAAATACTCGTTAACACCTTTCTTTTGATACCCATATTGTACAAACAAATTCTAGGGTCACGCCTGGTCCACCTTTATGGCGGTATCTCGAAACGGCGTCCACCTATGGAACTAAGGATTACTCCCTTTTAAAATACTCATTAACACCTTTCATTTGATACCCATATCGTACAAACGCATTCTAGAGTCAACCTGATCCACCTTTATGGCTATATCTCAAAAAGGCGACCACTTATACAACTACCACCACTCTCTTTTAAAACCCTCTTTAATACCTTTAATTTGATACCCATATTTTACAAACAAATTCTAGGGTCACCCCTGGTCCACCTTTATGGCGATATCTCGAAACGGCGTCCACCTATGGAACTAAGCATCACTCCCTTTTAAAATACTCATTAACACCTTTCTTTTGATACCCATATTTTACAAGCAAATTCTAGGGTCACACCTGGTCCACCTTTGTGGCGATATCTCTAAACGGCGTCTACCTGTGGAACTAAGGATTACTCCCTTTTAAAATACTCATTAACATCTTTCGTTTGATACCCATATCGTACAAACGCATTCTAGAGTCACCCCTGGTCCACCTTTATGGCGATATCTCGAAAAGGCGACCACATATACAACTACCACCACTCCCTTTTAAAATACTCGTTAACACCTTTCTTTTGATACCCATATCGTACAAACAAATTCTAGGGTCACACCTGGTCCACCTTTATGGCGATATTTCGAAACGACGTCCACCTGTGGAACTATGCATCACTCCCTTTTAAAATACTCATTAACACCTTTCTTTTGATACCCATATTGTACAAACAAATTCTTGGGTCACCCCTGGTCCACCTTTATGGCTATATCTCGAAACCGCGTCCACCTATGGAACTAAGGGTTACTCCCTTTTAAAATACTCATTAACACCTTTCATTTGATACCCATATCGTACAAACGCATTCTAGAGTCAACCTGATCCACCTTTATGGCTATATCCCTAAATGGCGTCCACCTATAGAACTATGGCCCACTCCCTCATAAAATACTCTTTAATGCCTTTCATTTGATACACATGTCATACAAACACATTCCAGGGTTTCGCTCGGTTCATTTTCCTACATGGTTATTTCTTCAGAAAAACTTTTCAAGAGTCGGATAGACGTATGATCCATTAAGTTTTGGAGCTCAACTTCAGCTGATACTATGGTTATTTTTACTCTTGGAGGAACTGCTTCTTTCTTGGCTTGAGTGATTTGTTTGTATCCAGGGAAAAGATCGGCATTATGTTGCAATAATGGCTCACGCAATATATTATATTTATGCTTCGATAACCCGAGATCTATAAACAACGCCAAAGACTCTTCAGGAGTGTATCTCCTAGGTAGGTGTGGGTATTCTGTTTTTGATCCTTCTCAATCGCACTGGACTTGCTAACGCAACTGCTCCTACGATATGAGACTTGGTGTTTTCTTCGTCTTTTTTATATTTAATAGCCAATGCTTCTCAAAGATGAGTAGTGGCGATAGTTCTAGTATAATCTGACATCTTCCTTTTCCTTGTGTAGGCCGAACATTCTTCTATGGGTTTTGTTGGTCTTCCTCTAGTTCGATTTGTTGATGTGATTCATCCAAAAAACTTTTACCAGCTAGCCAGCTTACATGCTTACTTATAAACCTTGAAGTGGAACGACCGACTGCTTGCCATTTTCATTGTATTGGAATGTAGAGGAAGCCAATTTTTTCTTTCAAATCTTCGTCTTCTTTGTTGCATGCTTCATTTGGTAATTCTGTCATAATATCCTTACCGAACTCCGCATTTGTCTTTGAAGCTTTGAACACCTCAAATAGTTTGGAGTTTTCTAGAGACATATTAAACTTTGCCATCGAGTATATCTTACTATAAAAATATGTGAGCTATATTTATGTTTATTTAAATAAACAGAATTTGTACTTTATTCTATATACTCCAAAAAACGACTGATTTTGGGCGTTGTATTAAACGTTCCTTTATATACTAAAATTATGGAAATGAGTTCCAGGTATATTATGCAACTTGTAGCCGAAAAATTTGGTTTTATTAACAAATTGCAACAACAAAGTGACCGTCCTTTTTTTTATTTTCCATCAAAGTTCGAAAAAGGTCCTAAAAATAGGCTTTTCGGAAAACAGGTAGATCTGACAACTTTAATAAAAAAAAAAACAAATTTTATATTTTGCTTCAACCTAGAATTAAATATCCTTTCGTTATAATACAAGAAAGCAGTAGTAGGTCGGCTTATTTAGAGACAAAACAATTTTTAATACAACAAAAAAGAACAAAAACCACAAATTTTTCTAAGTGTTAAAAATTAATCAACTTTGAGCGGATCTACCTCCTAAAATAGCATTTTCTGTTTAATAAGAGTTATATATTCGTAATACCTGGTAAATTTTCTATTAAATACATGTATTAGGTTTATCGAACGCTTTCATGAAATTTTTGATTTTTTCCAGGCTTTTCGGACTCAGACGCCATAGTGCGACATATGCCATATTCCACTAACAGCACCTACATGGTGTAAATTGTGGTACATAAAGAATGATGTAAATAGTTTTAGTTAACAATGAAAGTGTAGATCGCTTTATCAAAAAGATAATAGTTTGTCAACTTCTAAATTTAACAAGTAAGGAAGGCTAAGTTCGGGTGTAACCGAACATAACATACTCAGTTGAGAGCTATGGAGACATAATAAGGAAAATCAATCTGGGGTAACCCTGGAATGTGGTTGTATAACATGTGTATCAAATGAAAGGTATTAAAGAGTATTTTAAGAGAGAGTAGGCCATAGTTCTATGGATGAACGCCATTTAGGGATATCGCCATAAAGGTAGACCAGGGCTGACTCTAGAATTTGTTTGTACGATATGGGTATCAAATGAAAGGTGTTACTGAGCATTTTAAGAGGGAGTGGGCCTTAGGTCTATCGGTGGACGCCTTTTCGAGATGTCCCCATTAAGGAGTACCAGGGGTGATTCTATAATGTGTTTGTACGATATGGGTATCAAATGAAAGCTGTTAATGAGTATTTTGAAAAGGAGTGATCCTTAGTTCCATAGGTGGACGCCGTTTCGAGATATCGCCATAAAGGTGGACCAGGGGTGTCTCTAGAATGTGTTTGTACGATATGGGAATCAAATGAAAGGTGTTACTGAGCATTTACTGGTACATAAAGAATGATGTAAATAGTTTTAGTTAACAATGAAAGTGTAGATCGCTTTATCAAAAAGATAATAGTTTGTCAACTTCTAAATTTAACAAGTAAGGAAGGCTAAGTTCGGGTGTAACCGAACATAACATACTCAGTTGAGAGCTATGGAGACATAATAAGGAAAATCAATCTGGGGTAACCCTGGAATGTGGTTGTATAACATGTGTATCAAATGAAAGGTATTAAAGAGTATTTTAAGAGAGAGTAGGCCATAGTTCTATGGATGAACGCCATTTAGGGATATCGCCATAAAGGTAGACCAGGGCTGACTCTAGAATTTGTTTGTACGATATGGGTATCAAATGAAAGGTGTTACTGAGCATTTTAAGAGGGAGTGGGCCTTAGGTCTATCGGTGGACGCCTTTTCGAGATGTCCCCATTAAGGAGTACCAGGGGTGATTCTATAATGTGTTTGTACGATATGGGTATCAAATGAAAGCTGTTAATGAGTATTTTGAAAAGGAGTGATCCTTAGTTCCATAGGTGGACGCCGTTTCGAGATATCGCCATAAAGGTGGACCAGGGGTGTCTCTAGAATGTGTTTGTACGATATGGGAATCAAATGAAAGGTGTTACTGAGCATTTTAAGAGGGAGTGGGCATTAGGTCTATAGGTGGACGCCTTTTCGAGATATCGCCATTAGGGTGGGCCAGGGGTGACTCTAGAATGTTTGTACGGTATGGGTATCAAACGAAAGGTGTTACTGAGCATTTTAAGAGGGAGTGGGCATGAGGTCTATAGGTGGACGCCTTTTCGAGATATCGTCATTAGGGTGGGCCAGGGGTGACTCTAGAATGTGTTTGTACGGTATGTGCATCAAACGAAAGGTGTTACTGAGCATTTTAAGAGGGAGTGGGCATTAGGTCTATAGGTGGACGCCCTTTCGAGATATCGCCATTAGGGTGGGCCAGGGGTGACTCTAGAATGTTTGTACGATATGGGTATCAAACGAAAGGTGTTACTGAGCATTTTAAGAGGGAGTGGGCATTAGGTCTATAGGTGGACGCCTTTTCGAGATATCACCATTAGGGTGGGCCAGGGGTGACTCTAGAATGTGTTTGTACGATATGGGTATCAAATGAAAGGTGGTAAGGAGTATTTTAAAAGGGAGTAATCCTTAGTTCTATAGGTGGACGCCTTTTTGAGATATCGCCATAAAGGTGGACCAAGGGTGACTCTAGAATGTTTGTACGATATGGGTATCAAACGAAAGGTGTTACTGAGCATTTTAAGAGGGAGTGGGCATTAGGTCTATAGGTGGACGCCTTTTCGAGATATCGCCATTAGGGTGGGCCAGGGTGACTCTAGAATGTGTTTGTACGATATGGGTATCAAATGAAAGGTGGTAATGAGTATTTTAAAAGGGAGTAATCCTTAGTTCTATAGGTGGACGCCTTTTCGAGATATCGCCATAAAGCTGGACCAAGGGTGACTCTATAATGTTTGTACGGTATGGGTATCAAACGAAAGGTGTTACTGAGCATTTTAAGAGGGAGTGGGCATTAGGTCTATATGTGGACGCCTTTTCGAGATATCGCCATTAGGGTCGGCCAGGGTGACTCTAGAATGTGTTTGTACGATATGGATATCAAATTAAAGGTATTAATGAGGGTTTTAAAAGCGAGTGGCCCTTAGATGTATATGTGAAGGCTTTCTCGCGATATCGACCAAAATGTGGACCAGGTGATACAGAAAATCATCTGTCGGGTACTGCTAATTTATTTATATATGCAATACTACTAACAGTATTCCTGCTAAGATTCCAAGGGCTGTTGATTTCGCCTTGTAGAACTTTTTCATTTTCTTCTACTTAATATGGTAGGTGTAACACCCATTTTACAAAGTTTTTTCCAAAGTTATATTTTGCGTCAATAAAGCAATCCAGTTACCATGTTTCATCCCTTTTTTCGTATTTGGTATAGAATTATGACATTTTTTTCATTTTTCGTAATTTTCGATATCGATAAAGTGGGCGTGGTTACGGTCGGATTTCGGCCATTTTTTATACCAAGATAAAGTGAGTTCAGGTAAGTACGTGGGCTAAGTTTAGTAAAGATATATCGGATTTTGCTCAAGTTATTGTGTTAATGGCCGAGCGGAAGGACAGACGGTGGACTGTGTATAAAAACTGGGCGTGGCTTCCACCGATTTCGCCCATTTTAACAGAGAACAGTTACCGTCATAGAATCTATGCTCCTACCAAATTTGAGAAGGATTGGTAAATTTTTGTTCGACTTATGGCAATAAAAGTATTCTAGACAAACTAAATGAAAATGGGCGGAGCCACGCCCATTTTGAAATTTTCTTTTATTTTTGTATTTTGTTGCATCATATCATTACTGGAGTTGAATTTTGACTTAATTTACTTATATACAGTAAAGATATTAAATTTTTTGTTAAAATTTGAATTTAAAAATTTTTTTTTTTAAAAAGTGGGCGTGTTCTTCATCCAATTTTGCTAATTTTTATTTAGCACATATAGAGTAATAGTAGTAACGTTCCTGCCAAATTTCATCATGATATCTTCAACGACTGCCAAATTACAGCTTGCAAAACTTTTAAATTACCTTCTTGTAAAAGTGGGCGGTGCCACGCCCATTGTCCAAAATCTTACTAATTTTCTATTCTGCGTCATAACGTCAACCCATCCACCAAGTTTCGTCGCTTTATCTGTCTTTTGTAATGAGTTATCGCACTTTTTCGGTTTTTCGAAATTTTCGATATCGAAAAAGTGGGCGTGGTTATAGTCCGATATCGTTCATTTTAAATAGCGATCTGAGATGAGTGCTCAGGAACCTACATACCAAATTTCATCAAGATGCCTCAAAATTTACTCAAGTTATCGTGTTAACGGACGGACGGACGGACGGACGGACGGACGGACGGACGGACATGGCTCAATCAAATTTTTTTTCGATCCTGATTATTTTGATATATGGAAGTCTATATCTATCTCGATTCCTTTATATATGTACAACCAACCGTTATCCAATCAAACTTAATATACTCTGTGAGCTCTGCTCAACTGAGTATAAAAAAGAATCCTACTAATTATTATTATTATTATGAATCTTAAAAAATAAAGTGCAGAATGCGTGAATAGTGATAGAACGATACAAGTACTGAGTAAGTAATATCGATACTTTCCCAAAAAATATTCGAGTATTTTCTACTCGATGTTTTTTACCAAGTACTTGAGTAAAGTATCGATACTTTCCCCCGATACTTCACCAATTTCCGATAGTCTACAGGTTTAATTTCAACAAATTATAGAACATTAACGCCATAACTTGATCAAAAATTGGGATATCTTCACCAAATCTGGTACACAACCTTGTCTGAACTCAGGATATCGTCGGCGATGTGGTGAAGGCTGCTTACTCCACTTTTCACTCTAAACAACTTTTTGAATGGTGGAATGGGAAATGAATCACTAAAATTTTGTAAAGACAAAATCTGTAAACTCCATAAAATTTCAATTCATTTAGATTGTTCACAGTCCCTTCTAATTCGGCCTGGTTAATTTACCAAATTATAAAATTTAGACATTTTAGCTCATTGTAAATTTTTTGTTTTTGCTTTGCATAGAATTTAAAAAAAACCACTATAAACATAAATACTTAGATTTTGCTTATGTTTATTTAAATATGTAATTTGGAAAAAATTTAAATGTAAATTTGGAAAGCTAAATGAAACACAACAACACAAGTTTAGTTCTTGGGAAATTCAACGAACTGAAGATTTAAATAATGATGAAAACCTGAAAAATTATGTAAGTTTTTATAAATTATCAATAATAAAACATTTACAAATAAAGAAATATTCACAGTCTTGATTTGGTAACGTGGTTAATTTAACAATTTTTATTATTAACTGTGTGTACCCTAATTTTCAAAATATCGAATGTTGAGTGACATTTTCATTCAATTGAATTTTTCATTCTACCGTGAAATTTTGTTGGATGAAGCTAGCAGCTCTTACAGCATCGGTGGCGATATACTGGTACTGAAAATGGTCGAAATAAGATTATAACCACGCCCACTTTCTAAAATTTCGAAAAATAGACAAGAGATAAAGAGCTGGAACTCGGGTAGTTGATAAAAATTATGATGCAAAAAAGAGATTTAGTACAATTTTACAAAATGGGCGTAGTACTACCCACATTTAGTTGAAGTTAATTTAAGTTACGCAAACAAAATTTAGAAAAATCTGCAAAAACCCTATTCAAAATTTTTTAGGATGGTTGTTTCTTAAGTTCTGGAAAAATGCATAGGAATCTTCTGTACTTTTTTTTGTACATTGAAATAAAATAGCCTCAATATTTATTAAAAAAAGCGCATGGGAAAAAATAAACTGCATCCACACAATCCGCTCATATTTGGGCTACTCCATTTTCACATGTAATGTATTCTACAATGACAACGTTTTTGCCAACTTTGGTGGACTTTGGAGAACTCAAGCTTTTCGTGTTGGAACACTTGATATAGAAACAGGGTATTGTTACGAATATTAGTAACACTAAGGGGTACTGTCATCTCTAAGCCGATGCTAAGCAGTGAAGTGTATGCACATCAATAATTCAATCATTATGTCTACACATAAGTACGTACACGCAGCGGAGAAGCAACGCACAAACACACGCGCATGAGCTGTGAGAAAGGATATAAAAATTGTGCATCTGTAGTTATAGCTGATAAACTTATAGCAGATAACCAACTAGTAAATTCTAGAACAGAACCGCCTAGAAATGTCAACGAGGAAACCAAACATAAAAGGCAGCAACAGTAGCGAGAAATAGCAGTATTATTTTGAAAATCAGTTTCATTTAAGCAAGCTATTGGTCGTGAAGTATCAGTGTTATTGTGACGTACTTTAATAAAGGCCATTTTGCATTATTAAATATTGGAGTTATTTGTATGATTTGATCGGGGATTGCCCGTATTGCTTTTTTTAAATGCATGAAAACATTTATTTGAAGCAATTTTTAATTTTATAATTTATTTAATAATTTGGGGTTATTTATTCAACAGTTTAGCGATACGAACGTTAGTAGAAGGTTGCGAATAAGAGGATTTGCACTAAAAATCGTTACAGTATTATAACTTTAATTGGATAACGGTTAGTTATACAGGTATAAAGGGATCAAATAGATTTAGACTTCCATATATCAAAATAGTCATAATCGAAAGCCATGTCCGTCTAACTGTGCGTCTTTTAACACGATAGCTTGAGCAAATATTGAGATATCTTCAGCAAATTCGTTAACCGGGCTAGTCTGGACCCAGAATAGTTGGTATTGAAAATGTACGAAATCGGATGATAACCACGCCCACTTTTTCGGTATCGAACATTTAGAAAAGGATATTACATTGAAATTTGGCAGAGACACTATCCTTGCCAAATTATATAGACCGAGTTAAGAGTGAATATAATCAAAATCGGTTAAAGACCACGCCAACTTTTCCTAGAGGTCTAACCTTAACAAAGTTTGTTCGAATACTCTACAGTTTTCATTGCAAAGTAGGTTTCAAATTGCGCGGACCTATACCTTAACCGGGGGACGGGCAAATGACTAACATATGAAAGTGTTTCACGATAGTTCTAGACATATGCGGGCTCCTTACACTGCTTATAAAACATATACGCAACTGTCAATTTACTGTTTTAGAGAAACAATTAACAACACTAAACTGACATTCATATAATATCCTTTCCCAATAACCAAAAATTTGCTCAATGGTCAATATTAAAGATGGTTCCATCTGCGTATTGCATGGTAGAAAACCAAATACTAAAGTCATATTGAAATATTACAATGAATGTTGTGCTACAACTACAAAGCAGACCTGCTGTCCTTTACCAAAGTAATGCCCTTGAAGCTTTTATGCTGGTTGTGTGTGCAATGTGCATTGCTTGGTTCATGTGAGCGAACTACACTTACTGGCTCAACAAAGCTGGTGAGGAGCAAGTGACCATTGGTTTATTCAGGTCATCAAAGCAATTCGACGTACTCAATAGGTGGCTCGTGGCCGTGGAAGCTTAGTGATTTTATCTGTGATCCTGGTTCGTAAGTTTATTTGGAAAAAATGGCATTCCAGTTTTTTAGGAAGTCTTGTATGTATGTGTTACTATTCTACATACCCTTAAGATATTGCGTCAATATTTTGGTCGTTTTGTTGTATATAATAATCACTGAGGTTTGTGCAAAGGATTAACATGGTGCATGCATATTTACTTCAATTAATCAGTTGCCCTGCGAATTTTATGAATCTGAACCGTATTGCAAAACCCCTACCCAAGTGAAGTGGAACATCAAATTGGTTTTCCGAAACAACTCTCATTATCAATATTCTGGCATATCTTTAGGCGGCACTGTTAAATTCGCATATCTATTTGTTGCTACCACAACAACTTTGGTATATGTATGTTTGTTGTTGACTTATTGTTAATATCATAGCTACCACCATCCATACACAAGCAGTTCCCTGTTGTGCGGAGAATGCTCACATGATTCGTGTTTAATTGTTTACTTAGGCGGAAGGAGGGGTGTAGAAAATTGTTAATTTGGGTAAATGGCCACACTTTGCCAGTTATTTCCTTTCACACCTACCCACATTGTTAATTTATGTTACTAAACAAGTTTAATTGTATGTAAGGAGAGTTAGGGGGAATGTAAATGTATGATGAATTCTGGGCCATAATTTATAGGAGTCTCTACTTGCCAGTAACGAATTACATGTGGCGTTTTGTTGATTGTTGCTATACCAAATTTTTCTAGATCTAACCGTCGAAACCAGGATCACAGAGAGCGTGAGTGATGAATCCTTTAGTTGCTAAATCAGATGAGTACGTTCACATACCATCGAACCTACTGAATACTAATACGTTTCATTATGGGCGTGGGGATAAGTATTTTCACGATATATAGGCGCTTAACCATCCAAGCGATTTTGGCCGTTTCGTAGGAAGTCACGCCAGTTGTCTCTGAATTGCGATGATTAGGATTAGCGCTTGCGGGCCATTTTATGCATTATATGACCTAGTTAGCGAAGTCTTTGGGACTCTATACGTTGCAATTTTTTCGTGTCTGCATATATAGCTCATACAGCTCATTATTATACCCCTTCCGAAAAAAGGCCAAATATCCGTTTCGGCAAAAAAGTCAGTGTTCAGCCGGACACTAGTTTAAATTTAAGATTGTTCTGTACATACATACCTACATATGTATATGTAGCGAATTATACGCAGGCACACTAACTTACAAGCAATAAAATAAACTTAGCATGTGTTAATTAGAAGGATGCTTGATTTTTCTAGAACTAATCCTAGAAACCAGGATCACAGAGAATATGTGTAATGTATCCTTTTGAAGTACATACATTCCGTTGGGTATGTTCACATATGGACATTTACATCTACATATGTATGTATGCTTGGATGTCCAGTTTATACCAAGCACGAAAATAGTTGATTGGAAATGGTTGATTCTGTGCACGGTCCAATGAACAAGGCAGAGCTCTAATATCGTTCGAAATGGTAATGTGTTGATATTAACCCATCACCCAGTTTATCAACACAGTTGTTATTAGAACCATTATCATAATAAAATTCCTAATGTCTACTAGCAATTTAATACCATACAATGCTTGGTGTAACATATTTGATAAGACGACGAAGTGAGAAGTGGGTTGTAGCTTGGTTTTGTAACGGTTTAGCTTCGCGCCTACGTGCCCACTAACTATTAGACGCTGCCTGAAATTTCTTGTTTGTTTATGAACTTTTTAATATATGAGGGGTGATCAAAAAGTGATGATAACACTGGATTAAAAATTCCAATTTTTTGTTCTGCACCAGAGACGCCATTATGAAACTCCTATGTAAAATCACCACCTGATTCCGAAAATCCAGGTTATTTTTAATTCTATGGTAACGTTTTTGAGATATTTACAAATTACCGTTTTTTTTTCAAAAAAAAAAAAAACAATCGGTCCACTTAATCGTATATATCTCAAGAACGAATTGAGCGATTCCAAAACGGTTTAAAGCTTTTAAAAGGTAATAAAATTTGTTTTAGACTGTGCATACAACACTTTTTGCTAGGCCCTGCAAATTCAAAGATAACGAAAAATCATTACGAATTTTTTGAATTTTCTTTGTAAAAATATAAAAAAAATTTGTAATTTGCGAGGAAGGATCTCGAAAACTTTTTATTTTTTGCAGATTTTTTTTCCTCTCTAAGCCCTGTTTTATTACCAAAAAAAATAAATTTAATAAACTTTCGTTCAACAAACTCGATGGACTAATACAAAAGTTATAAGCATTCAAGTAAATTCATCCATTTAATACTTAAGTACCCTACTGGTTCATATGTGTTAGTATTCGTATATCAGTTAGTTAGCAGGTAGATTTTCGAAGGGTTATTAGATACAAAAAACTGTTAGTGTCGTTTTCTCAAACCCAGCTACATTTCAAGCAAGAGCATATCTTTAAGACAGGTAGTGTTTTCTTTGTAGAACTAGGGAAACTTTTTGTCTAGGCAGGCTTGAATTTTTATTTGATCTAAGTATAAATAATAGTACATGCGCCTTGTTCCTTCATAAAATCTGCAAGGCCCGCCGGATACTGTTCTGTTTATAATTGCAGTTTTCAACCCGTCATTTACTTAAAAATATAATATGAATAAAAGGGCGCGAGAGTTTGAGTGTACAAATGATCCAGATATGTTCTGTTTCATCTGCGATTAGTTTATCGTTAAAACGATGCGACGTGTGTTTTCAAATCCTTTGAAACATACATACTATGAGCATTTTGGAATTGAACTTAAAAACAATGAAAACCCATGGACACCGAATACTGTGTGCACCACATATCGAGTCGAATTGATTTTTTCAGAAACCGGAACAAAAAGGTGTGTTGTAAAAATTAGGAATTTGCTCCCTTTCAATGCATAGCTGACTAATTTCTGAAAATATCTATTTAGGCGACATATGAAATTTATTACACCAATGAAGTGGAGGGAACCAACTTGCCATTCAACGGGCTGCTTTATTTGTACTACAAAAGTACTTGTGGTTGGAAAGTCAAGAAAAGTAACTTATGCGAGCGTATCTACAGTGTCATTACCAGAACTAAATTCAACGGAAGCTACATTGCCAGAATCAAATTAAACTATAGTTCCGGCTCCAGTCTCATTGTCAACAGCAGTATCTGATTACGCGGCATCATGTTGTACTGGATTTCAAAGGGAAAACGAAAGAAACTCTTTGTCACAAGCGCAACTCAATGATTGGATACGGGATTTTGAATTATCAAAGGAAAAGGCCGAACTACACGCCTCTCATATGCAACAATTTCAATTTTTTTCATCCGATGTTAAGGTAACATATTATAGAACTCGTCACAAACAATTTTCCAAGTACTATACGAATGAGGACAGTGTTTGTTACTGCAAAGACATTGCTGGTCTATTCAAACAGTTTGGTGAACCATATGATTCAAGAGTGGCGATTGTTCATAGACGGTAATAAATTAAGTTTAAATGCCTTATTATTGCACATTGGCAACCAAAAGCCATCTTTCCGATCGCGCATGCAGTAAATACGAAGGAAAAATATGAGATAATGCAAAAATTGCTCAAATTAATCAAATACGAAGAACATGATTGGAAAATATGTGCCGATCTTAAAGTCGTTGGAATGCTATGTGGTCTAGAAAGTGGATACACGAAATACTGTTGCTTTCTATGCAAATGGGAGAGCCGAGCTCGTCAAGACCACTACATAATAAAGGATTGGCCAGAACGAATCGAGTTTCAAGTTGGTGTGGATAACATAAAATACTCCCCACTTATAAAGAAGGAAAAAATAATTCTACCTCCGCTCCACATCCAGCTCGGCCTTATCAAAAACTTTGTCAAGGCTTTGGACAAAGAAGCCGAGCTTTTCATCATTTGAAGACAATCTTTCCAGAGATTTCGGAAGCAAAAATAAAGGAAGTGATTTTTGTGGGACCTCAAATAAGGAAAATGATGACCAATATCTATTTTAAAGAAATATTGTCACCAGTGGAGGCATTGAAAAGGTGGTTACTTCTTTTTTAGGCAAACACAAAAGTCCTAACTACGAGATGATAGTGAACGACTTAATTAAAAAACTATGCAGAAATGGGTAAAAAAAACATATTTAAGACCGTTTTCTCAGTTAACTTTAAAACCTATCTGCCCGATAAACAAAAAATTTTATGAAAATTTTTAAATTTACATGAGAATATATAGCCCTAAATCTGAATTCATCGTCCAGTTCCGAACAAACAAGAACGAAAAAAAATGTAAACAAAAAATTTGTTCTGAATTGAAAGATAAATCCAGCCTAAGAAAATTATATACTAGTTTCACTTATGTATTTATCTAATATACTTTTTTATTTTCTTTCAGAAGTAAATATGTCTTTAAAAATTCATTTTCTACACTAGCATTTAAATTTTTTCCCGCAAAATCTTGGCGACGAAAGTGACGTGCATGGCGAAAGGTTTCACCAGCAAATGAAAATTATTGAAAGTCGGTATCAAGGATTCTGGGATGTCGCTATGATGGACGACTACTGTTGGTTTCTCATTGGAGAAACCGATCCTAATCTAAATAAGCGTCAAAACAAGGCACATAATTTTCAATTATAAAATAAGATCATTACTACAGAATCATATATACATGTGCTATTATTTTTAGGGTACTTAAGTTTTACTGTGTGCATATATTTATTTGAATGCTTATAACTTTTGTATTAGTTCATCGATTTTGTTGAGTGAAATCTTATTTTTTTTTTGTAATGAAACAGAGCTTAGAGAGAAGAAAAAATTAAAAAAAAAAATAAAAAGTTTTCGATATCCTTCCTCCCCAAAATACAAGTTTTTTTATATTTTTACAAAAAAAATTGAAACAAGTAAGGACGGGACTGTCTTCGGCTGTGCCGAAGACTACATATCTTTCACGAATGGGGCTGAACAATAATCTTATCCCATTCGTAATCTCCAAATAATGCGCTGTATAAGATAAGAAATATATAGTGAACAGATGTACATATCTAAACGATTTTAAGATAAATATAAAAAAATGGAAAAAAACCCCCTTATCTGAACGATCCGTTGTATGGGATATATATTATATATAGCTCCGATCGAAATGATTTTTACAGGAAATCTTCTATGATATTGTAACGAATTTACTTCCAATTCCCCTTATTTGCCATCTGTTCGAATCACTAAACTGTTGAATAAATAACTCCAATACTGAATAATGGAAAAATGACCTTTATTAAAGTACTTCACAATAACACTTATACTTTGCAACTAGCTTGCTTAATAACCAAACTGAATGAAACTGATCTGTTGCCCGACAGATAGTGTGCTTAACTGAAACTGCTTCTAGCGCCTCTACAGCTGGTGCCTTTATACTCTGTGAGTTCTTCGTGGCATCTTCTAGGCGGTTCCAGAATTTACTTAGTTACCGCCATATAATTATAACTACAGATACACGTATATAGCTTCTCATATGCGTGTATTTGTGAGCGGCACTTCCACAATTACAATTGCATACTTTTGGGAGCATCTCAGATAAGATATCTGCATGTGTTTGTGCATCTCCTCTCTGCTGCGTGTACGTACATATGTGTAGACATAATGGTTTATTCGTTTACGTACATACAAGTGTAGCAGCTTGCTTCATTGTTGTTGTGGCTTTATTTACTTACTATCAAATTAGTGATGGGAGTATCACTTAGTGTCACTAATATTCGTCACAATATATTAGAATAAATATCACCAAATTTAACGTTTATATATTGGAAATTAAGGGAGAAATGCCTAAAAATCTTTCTATCTGAACGATCGGTTGTATGAGATATATACTATATATAGCTCCGATCAAAGTGATTTTTTCAGGATATCTTCTATGATATATTAGAATATATGTCACCGAGTTTCACGTTTACACTCTCTAAATTGCGACAGGAATGACCAAAAATGGTCGTATCTGAACGATCGGTTGTTTGGGAGATATATGTTATAGTGGTCCGATCCTACCGGATCCGACAAGTGCCTAATATTTTGTAATTAATCGAATTGTATGCGATCAATACCCGGGTTTTCAGTGCAAGTTAAACACCAGTTAAAATTGACTAGAATTTAACCTTGCCACTTTGTTCGATAATATACAATTTTGCTGCTCATCTCAGCTTAAGCGGCCGAAGTGGCAGGGTTAATCTCTAGGTAACTTTAACTGGAGTTTTACCTTGCACTGAAAACCTGAGCATAAAAGTAAGTAAAACAGCTCCAAAGCCGAGCTAAACTCCGTTGAATACACCATTGAAAACACTCCGTTTAAAACACTTACTATAACCGTTCTCTATTCTGGTCTTCCATGATTTTCTTTTTGAAGTTTTTGCGCAATATAAATAAATAAATGTAATGCGCGATAACCTCCGAAGATATTTTAGGCCGAGCTTCTCTTCCAATTTGGTCCAGCTCCTTTTTTTTCTTACAAATTATCGGGACGGGACCTACTTGTTTTATGCCGACTCCGAACGGCATTTGCAAGGCAGAGCTTTTCATGACAGAAATGCATTCGGAGTGCTTGCCAAACACTGTTGAGGGGCGACCCCGCTTAGAAGAATGTTCTTTTAATTGAAAAACCTTGTTTCTAAATTGTGATGTTGCTTTGTCAGGGGTGTGAGCCCACGATCTCCGGTGTGGTGGGTGGAGCACACCATCATACCACGGCGGCCGCTAACAAATATAATATTTAAAAATCAATCTCAAAACAAAAAGAAATCAAGATTTAAACCAAACGAAATACTCACATTTGTTTTGTTTAAGGAAAAAATATAAACATACGTATAACGTTATCCCGTAACGGCATAAACTAATCGAGATAGATATAGACTTCTGTATATCAAAATGATCTGGGCGAAACAAGAAATTCATTTAGCCATGTCCATCCGTCCGTCCGTCAACCCGTTAACATGATAACTAGGGCAACTTTTGAGGCATCTTAATGAAATATGGTATGTAAGTTCCTGGGCACTCATTTCAGATCGCTATTTAAAATGAACGAAATCGGACTATAACCACGCCCACTTTTTCGATATCGAAAATTTCTAAAACCAGAAAAAGTGCGATAATTCATTACCAAAGACGGATAAAGCCATGAAACTTGGTAGGTGGGTTGACCTTATGACGTAGAATAGAAAATTAGTAAAATTTTGGACAACGGGCGTGGCACCGCCCACTTTTAAAAGAAGGTAATTTAAAAGTTTTGCAAGCTGTAATTTGGCAGTCGTTGAAGATCTCCTGATGAAATTCGGCAGGAACGTTACTCGTATTACTATATATGTTCTAAATAAAAATTAGCAAAATCGTAAACGAACACGCCCACTTAAAAAAAAAAATTTTAAAGTCAAATTTAAAAAAAAAATTTTATGAATATCTTTACAGCATATATGTAAATTATGTCAACATTCAACTCCAGTAATGATATGGTCCAACAAAATACATAAATAAATTTTCAAAATGGGCTTGGCTCCGCCCTTTTTCATTTAATTTGTCTAGAATACTTTTAATGCCATAAGTCGAACAAAAATTTGCCAATCCTTGTGAAATTTGGTACGACATAGCTTTTATGAGGATAACTGTTTTCTGTGAAAGCGGGCGAAATCAGTTGAAGCCACGCCTAGTTTTTAAACACGGTCGACCGTCTTTCCTTCCGCTCGGCCGTCAACACGATAACTTGCGCAAAAAAAGATATATCTTAACTAAACTTAGTTCACGTACTTACCTGAGCTCACTTTATCTTGGTATAAAATATGGCCGAAATCCGATTATGACCACGCCCACTTTTCCGATATCGAAAATTACGAAAAATGAAAAAATGACATAATTCTGTACCAAATATGAAAAAAGTGATGAAACATGGTAATTGGATTGGTTTTTTGGCGCAAAATATAACTATAGAAAAAACTTTGTAAAATGGGTGTGACAACTACCACATTAAGAAGAAGAAAATGTAAAAGTTCTGCAGGGCGAAATCAAAAGCACTTGGAATCATGGCAGGAATACTTTTCGTGGTATTACATATATAAATAAATTAGCGGTACCCGACAGATGATGTTCTGGGTCACACTGGTCCACATTTTGGCCGATATCTTCAAAACGCTTTCACATATACAACTAAGGGCCAGTCCCTTTTAAAACCCTCATTAATACCTTTCATTTGATACCGATCTCGTACAAAAAAATATCTAGAGTCACCTCTGGTCCACCTTTATGGCGATATCTCGAAATGGCGTCCACCTATAGAACTATGTCCTAGTCCCTTTTAAAATACTCTTTAATATCTTCCATTTGAAGCCCATCTCATACAAGCATATTCCAGGGTTACCCTAGGTTCATTTTCCCTTGTTTTGTCTCCAAAGCTCTCAGCTGAGTATGTAATGTTCGGTTACGCCCTAACTTAGACTTCCTTACTTGTTATAAAGGAAAAAGGTCAATGGAAACATTTTCCCTATCTGCAGTAATCTGCACAACCTCTGTACCCAACATAATATGTACAAATGGCAAAGAGGCAACAGATATTAAATAAATATGTATGAAAATCCCATGCACTTATGTATCAACTCGGATTTCCGCATTGAAAACTCTATCAATTTGCGTTGGAATGGTCTGCTAGTTCAATGTTGCTCAGTGATAGGTGGTCAACTATCGCCATCCGTTAGTGTATTTTCTTGTTGATATCATGAACATGATGACATACGTTCTGTTGGTCAATTCTTGCAGTCTTGCTCGTGCTCTCTGTATGCCTGGTTTGATAGCTCAGTTATAGAAAAATGTGTTGCAGAAAAATTATAAATTGAAAAAAACATCCGCACGCATCCCATTCGTTTTTAATGAAGGAAGCTCTCCTAACTAGTTAATAATAAATAAACGAGAATAAGAAAATATTTAGTGCAAGGTCTTCATTTGCCAATAAGAACACAAAATTAGACTACTTTTGAAATTTTCACTTCTAGTAGGGAGTAGCTCATCAGCAACTGGTCACGCGCATTTGTCGGTCAGTCCCAATGATGCTTCCTTCACTTGCTCTGGAATTCTGATCCAAAGATTCCATAGTTGAATTAGAAGCGAGCGTCGTATTTACTCTGCCACTCGCCATCATCTTCTGGCACAACTGGTCGATTTAGTCATCAGGTGCCTCTTGTAAAAGAAAGCTTGCTGATATTCTCTGTTATCCTAGCTCTTAAATTAAATTGTAAAAATGGTACTTTGGCTTATAGAAAAATTTGTTCATAAAAATTATCAAAGATAAAAAGCAACCGGCCGCAACGATATTTGTATTTGTAGGACTCAAGGAAAAACCTTTCCAGGGGCTGTCAGCGTAATTTAAAGTTTCTACAATCCAATTGCAAACTTGGCCTAGCCGTGGCAAATCCTTTTCCTTTAGCAGGTGAGGCTCTGGCGACCCCATGTTGGATATGAAACTACAAAAACAACGAGAACACATTTGTATTCCTACGTACTCCCAATAGTTAGTCTTAACGATTTATTCCTATCCACGCGATTTCTATCCATCAGCAAAACCTACTTACCATTCTCATTGATGAAATGAAGTCCAGTTGCAACTGGTCACCAGGTGCTTCGATATGCACTTACTCACTTCCTGGCTAATATCAGCAAAGCATCGTTCGCATTCTCTGCTCTTTTCATTCAAAGATTGCAAAGTAGGTGTTAATGTTGTTCAACTGAATACTTCAAAAGGGCGAGGTGCAAACACTAACATATGATAGTGTTCACTTTTACGACATTTGTAGATATACATACATATGTAGACTCCTCAGTGAGGAGTCCTCACGCTGCGTATACGTAACAGCCAATTTACTGCAATAAATCTGTTAACAACACTAAGCTGTCATTCATAGGACGTCCATTCCCAACAACCAAAAGTTTGCTCAATGGTCAATATTGTAACGAATTTTACTTACAAATCCTCTTATTTGCAATCCTCTGCTAAGTTCGAATCACTAAACTGTTGAATAAATAACTCCAATTTGTAATAATGCAAAATGGCCTTTATTAAAGTACTTCACAATACCACTTATACTTTGCAACTGGCTTGCTTAATAACCTAACTGACTGATAGCTTAAATGAAACTGATCTATTGCCCGACAGATAGCATGCTTAACTGAAACTACCCATAGCGCCTCTACCGTTGATGCTTTTATACTCTGTGATTTCCTCGTGGCATCTTCTAGGCGCTTCCAGAATTTAGTTAGTTATAAATTTCTCAGGTACAACTACAGATGTATAATTTTTATAGCTTCTCTCATACCCCATGCGCTTGTATGTGTGAGCGACACTTCCACAATCACAATTGCATACCTTTAGGAGCATTTCAGACAAGATATTTGCATGTGTTTGTGCGTTACTCTCAGCTGCGTGTACCTACATATGTGTAGACATAATGATTGATTCGTTTATGTAGATACAAGTGACTGTCTGCTTTATTGTTGTTGTGACTTCATTTACTTAGCATCAGACTAGTGATGTATCACTTAGTGTCACTCATGCTCGTCCCAATATGAATAAAAGGGCGCGAGAGTTTGAGTGTAAAAATGATCCAGATATGTTCTGTTTCATCTGCGGTTAAATTGTTAAAAGGATGCGACGTGTGTTTTCAAATCCTTTGAAAGTTACATACTATGAGTATTTTTGAATTGAGCCTAAAAACCGTAGACACCGAATACTGTGTGCACCACATGTCGAGTCGAATTGATTTTTTCGGAAACCGGAACAAAAAGGTGCTTTGCAAAAATTAGGAATTTGCTCCCTTTTAATGCATAGCTGACTTATTTCTGAAAATATCTATTTAGGCGACATATGAAATTTATTACACCAATGAAGTGGAGGGAACCAACTTGCCATTCAACGGACTGCTATATTTGTACTACAAAAGTACTTGGGTTTGGAAAGTCAAGAAAATAACCTATGCGAGCGTATCTAAAGTGTCATTACCAGAACTAAATTCAACGGAAGCTACATTGGCAGAATCAAATTTAACTTTAGTTCCCGCTCCAGTTTCATTGTCAACAGCAGTATCTGATTACGCGGCATCATGTTGTGCTGAATTTCAAACGGAAAACGAAAGAAACTCTTTGTCACAAGCGCAACTCAATGATTGGATAAGGTATTTGGAATTGTCAAAGGAAAAGGTTGAACTACACGCCTGCTTCATCCGATGTTAAGGTAACATATTATAGAACTCGTCACGAACAATTTTCCAATTACTATACGAAGGAGGACAGTGTTTGTTACTGCAAAGACATTGCTGGTCTATTCAAACAGTTTGGTGAACCATATGATTCAAGAGTGGCGATTGTTCATAGGCGGTAATAAATTAAGTTTAAAGGCCGTATTAAATCATATTGGCAACCAAAAGCCATCTATCCCGATGGCGCATGCAGTAAATACGAAGGAAACATATGAGATAATTCAAAAATTGCTCAAATTAATCAAATACGAAGAACATGATTGGAAAATATGTGCCGATCTTAAAGTCGTTGGAATGCTATGTGGTCTACAAAGTGGATACACATTATACTGTTGCTTTCTATGCAAAGGGGAGAGCCGAGCTCGTCAAGACCACTACATCATACAGGATTGGCCAGAACGAATCGAGTTTCAAGTTGGGGTGGATAACATAAAATTCTCCCCACTTATAAGGAAGGAAAAAATAATTCTACCTCCGCTCCACATCAAGCTCGGCCTTATCAAAAACTTTGTCAAGGCTTTGGACAAAGAAGGCGAGCCTTTCATTATTTGAAGACAATCTTTCCAGAGATTCCGGAAGCTAAAATTAAGGAAGTGATTTTTGTGGGACCTCAAATAAGGAAAATGATGACCAATATCTATTTCAAAGAACTATTGTCACCAGTGGGGGCAGCAGCGTGGGATTCTTTTGAAAAGGTCGTTACTTCTTTTTTAGGCATGCATACATAATTACAGAATTAAAAATAACCTTGATTTTCAGAATCAGGGGGTGATTTTACATAGCAATTTCATAATGGCGTCCCTGGTGCATTTTGGCTGTAAACCAGTGTAATCAATAATATACAAAATAACGGCCGATTTCTCAAGGTAACTCTAAAGACTAGGTTTCCTACAAAGCGGTGCCGCTAACTGCGGCTGTTACATAGCGGTAAAGGACGTTGTTAAAAACCTTGAACCGCAAAAGTAGTTACGTGGAAACTAAAAGGACGGTGAGGTTCACCGTGACGAAATATAGCGGCAGGGCAATAAATGTTATGACCGTCATGACGGTACAAAGTCGTTCATAAACTTTTTTCCCACCACATGCTCAAAGCGATGAACATTTCGTCAAATATTTGAAATTATTTATAGAAAAATTTTCGACTCTTACTTTTTTTGAATATATTTTTTTTATTGTATGAGCATATAAAAAAATAGCAAAGAACTAGTAAGTGTTTGAATTCAGAACAAAGTAGTTTCGCTGAAGGCAGTAAGCATACCGGCCGCTTCGTAGCGATCGTAATATAGCGGCACCGTTTTTAAAGGAAACCAAGCCATAAGTTTTATCTGCCAAATACAATTTGTCGTTACAGGGTAAACAAGTTTTAAAGCTCATAGCAGAACGACCCTAAATACGCTAACAATAGTGTTTTGAATTTCAAGAACCCTCGAAAAATTCTCGCACTCCGAATCACTGAACTGTCAAATAAACAAACGCAAATGTTCTGTATATAAAATGTCACTTATTAATATATGTAATTAGATCTTCACAATTTAATGTATTCGCGTACTTCACTTATAGCGTTTTAAAATCAAACTGGTTTCCTATCTCTTAGCTTACGGTGCCTTTATACTCTCAGTTGCCTCGTTTGCCTTCTTCTCCCAGCGTCTAGACTTTTCGCGAATAACCTTCTCTAATAGTTTGTTATTCATTTCTCGTTTCTGTATCTCACTTTGGATTTGACTATATACATGTATAACTGTAGTTTACTTATGTCTTTAATGTGCGCTCATTATTGCTGTGTATGTATATGCGCCCTTTGTCGCAGTGCATATGTGTGAGTAATGCCTGCCTAGCAAAAACTGGCATAAGGGGGTTGTAAGCAATAAGGAATACTGGTTTCACTCCTGATATATAAACCTTAAAATAAGGTGACTAAAGTACATCATATTCTTTATAGTAGTGCCTTATTTTAGGCTTATTTACGCTACAAATAAGTCTTATCCCTAAGATAACCCAAAAAATAGATAATAAATGTTGCCTAAGATTAAAGGATACATGACAAATAGAACCTAGCTCTAGTCGATAAATTTTCGATATGTTTTTAAGGAAACTGGATAATCTCTTTATTTGAAACATTAGTTTCGAAAAGTAAATAAACTTCCTATTCTTTCAAAGGACCCATAAAAGATGTAAACTCCATATTTCTCATTGTCTGAGCAGCTCTATTTAAAATTTTTAGTATACAGCTTTTTTTTGTTTTTCCCACACATTTACGATAGTTACGTTTTTAGATGTTTTTGCTTTTGTAATTAATCGAACTGTAAGCGACCAATACCGGGTTTTCAGTGCATGTTAAACACCAGTTAAAGGTGACCCTAGTTTAACCTTGCCACTTTGTTCGATAATATACAATTTTGCTGCTCATCTCAGCTTAAGCGGCCGAAGTGGCAGGGTTAATCTCTAGTCAACTTTAACTGGAGTTTAAACTTGCACTGAAAAACCGAGCATAAAAGTAAGTAAAATAGCTCCAAAGCCGAGCCAAACTCCGTTGAATACACAACGATAAAAACATTTACTATAACCGTTCTCTATTCTGGTCTTCCATGATTTCCTTTTTGAAGTTTTTGTGCAATATAAAAAAATAAACTTAATGCGCGATAACCTCCGTAGAGATTTTAGGCCGAGCTTCTCTTCCAATTTGGTCGTGCTCCTTTTTATTTTTCTAACAAATTGTCGGGACGGGACCTACTTGTTTTATGGCGACTCCGAACGGCATTTGCAAGGCAGAGCTTTTCATGACAGAAATGCATTCGGAGTGCTTGCCAAAGACTGTTGAGGGGCGACCCCGCTTAGAAGAATGTTCTTTTAATTGAAAAACTTTGTTTCTAAATTGTGATGTTGCTTTGTCCACACGATCTTCGGTGTGGTGGGTGGAGCACACCATCATACCACGGCGGCCGCTAACAAATATAATATTTAACAAGTAAGGAAGGCTAAGTGCGGGTGTAACCGAACATTACATACTCAGTTGAGTGCTATGGAGACAAAATAAGGGAAAATCACCTCGTAGTAAAATGAACCTAGGGTAACCCTGGAATGTGTTTGTATGACATGTGTAACAAATGGAAGGTATTAAAGAGTATTTTAAGAGGGAGTGGGCCATAGTTCTATAAGTGGACGCCGTTTTGTGATATCGCCATAAAGGTGGACCAGGGGTGACCCTAGAATTTGTTTGTACAATATGGGCATCAAACGAATGGTGTTAACGAGTATTTTAAAAGTGAGTGGGCCTTAAATCTATAAGTGGACGCCTTTTCGAGATATCTCCATAAACGTGGACCAGTGGTGACTCTAGAATGCGTTTGTACAATATGGGTATCAAACGAAAGGTGTTGATGAGTATTTTAAAACGGAGTGGGCCTTAGTTCTATGGGTGGACGCCTTTACGAGATATCGCCATAAAAGTGGACCAGGGGTGACTCTAGAATTTGTTTGTACGATATGGGTATCAAACAAAAGGTGATAATGAGAATTTTAAAAGGGAGTGGGCCTTAGTTCTATAGGTAGACGCCTTTTCGAGATATCGCCATAAAGGTGGACCAGGGGTGACCCTATAATGTGTTTGTACGGTATGGGTATCAAATTAAAGGTATTAATGAGGGTTTTAAAAGGGAGTGGTGGTAATTGTATGTGTGAAGGCGTTTTCGAGATATCGACCAAAATGTGGACCAGGGTGATCCAAAACATCATCTGTCGGGTACCGCTAATTTATTTATATATGTAATACCACGAACAGTTATCCTTCCAAGATTCCAAGGGCTTTTGATTTCGCCCTGCAAACCTTATTCATTTTCTTCTACTTAATATGGTAGGTGTCACACCAATTTTACAAAGTTTTTTTTTAAGTTATATTTTGCGTCAGTAGACCAATCCAATTACCATATTTCATCCCTTTTTTCGTATTTGCTATATTATTATGACATTTTTTCCATTTTTAGTAATTTTCGATATCGAAAAAGTGGGCGTAGTCATAGTCGGATTTCGGCCATTTTTTACACCAATATAAAGTGAACTTAGATAAGTACGTGAACTGAGTTTAGTAAAGATAAATCAATTTTTGCTCAAGTTATCGTGTTAACGGCCGAGCGGAAGGACAGACGGTCGACTGTGTATAAAAACTGGGCGTGGCTTCCACCGATTTCGCCCTTTTTCACAGAAAACAGTTATCGTCCTAGAATCTAAGCCTATACCAAATTTCACAAGGATTGGTAATGGTTTGTTCGACATATGGCATTAAAAGTATCCTAGACAAATTAAATGAAAAAGGGCGGAACCACGCCCATTTTGAAAATTTCTTTTATTTTTGTATTTTTTTGCACCATATCATTACTAGAGTTGAATGTTGACATAATTTACTTATATACTGTAAAGATATTAATTTTTCTTTTAAAATTTGACTTTAAAAAATTTTTTTTAAACAAGTAGGCGTGGTCGTTCTCCGATTTTGCTAATTTTTACTAAGCATACAAATAGTAATAAAAGTAACGTTCCTGCCAAATTTCATCATGATATCTTCAACGTTTGCCAAATTACAGCTTGCAAAACTTATAAATTACCTTCTTTTAAAAGTGGGTGGTGCCACGCCCGTTGTCAAAAATATTACTAGTTTTCTATTCTCTGTCATAAGCTTAACTCACCAACCAAGTTTCATCGCTTTATCCGTATTTGGTAATGAATTATCGCACCTTTTCAATTTTTCGAAATTTTCGATATCGAAAAAGTGGGCGTGGTTATAGTCCGATATCGTTCATTTTAAATAGCTATCTGAGGTGAGTTCCCAGGAACATACATACCAAATTTCTTCAAGATACCTCAAAATTTACTCAAGTTGTCGTGTTAACGGGCGGAAGGACGGACGGACGGACATGGCTCAATCGAATTTTTTTTCGATACTGATGATTTTGATATATGGAAGTCTATACCTATCTCGATTCATTTATACCTGTACAACCAACCGTTATTCAATCAAAGTTAATATACTCTGTGAGCTCTTCTCAACTGAGTATAAAAATCAATCTCAAAACAAAGAGAAATCAAGATTTAAACCAAACGAAATACTCACATTTGTTTTGTTTAAGGAAAAAATATAAACATACATATGTATATATCTTCGCATAACGTTACCCCCATAACGGCATAAACTAATCGAGACAGATATAGACTTCCATATATCAAAATGATCTGGGCGAAACAAAAAATTCATTTAGCCATGTCCGTCCGTCCGTCCGTCTATCCCTTAACACGATAACTTCAGCAAATTTTGAGGCATCTTTATGAAATATGGTATGTAAGTTCCTGGGCACTCATCTCAGATCGCTAGTTAAAATGAACGAAATCGGACTATAACGACGCCCAATTTTTCGATATCGAAAATTTCTAAAACCCGAAAAAGTGCGACAATTCATTACCAAAGACGGATAAAGCGATGAAACTTGGTAGGTGGATTGACCTTATGACGTAGAGTAGAAAATTAGTAAAATTTTGGACAATGGGCGTGGCACCGCCCACTTTTAAAAGAAGGTAATTTAAAAGTTTTGCAAGCTGTAATTTGGAAGTCGTTGAAGATATCCTGATGAAATTCGGCAGGGACGTTACTCCTATTACTATATGTGTTCTAAATAAAAATTAGCAAAATCGGATAACGAACAAGCCCACTTAAAAAAAATTTAAAAGTCAAATTTTAACAAAAAATTTAATATCTTTAAAGTATATAAGTAAATTATGTCAACATCCACTCCAGTAATGATATGGCCCAACAAAATACAAAAATAAAAGAAATTTTCAAAATGGGCGTGGCTCCGCCCTTTTTCATTTAATTTGTCTAGAATACTTTTAATGCCATAAGTCGAACAAAAATTTGCCAATCCTTGTGAAATTTGGTAAGGCATAGCTTTTATGAGGATAACTGTTTTCTGTGAAAGCGGGCGAAATCAGTTGAAGCCACGCCTAGTTTTTAAACACGGTCGACCGTCTTTCCTTCCGCTCGGCCGTCAACACGATAACTTGCGCAAAAAAAGATATATCTTAACTAAACTTAGTTCACGTACTTACCTGAGCTCACTTTATCTTGGTATAAAATATGGCCGAAATCCGATTATGACCACGCCCAATTTTCCGATATCGAAAATTACGAAAAATGAAAAAATGATATAATTCTGTACCAAATATGAAAAAAGTGATGAAACATGGTAATTGGATTGGTTTTTTGGCGCAAAATATAACTTTAGAAAAAACTTTGTAAAATGGATGTGACAACTACCACATTAAGAAGAAGAAAATGTAAAAGTTCTGCAGGGCGAAATCAAAAGCCCTTGGAATCTTGGCAGGAATACTGTTCGTGGTATTACATATATAAATAAAGTCGGGTACCGCTACGACAGATAATGTTCTGGGTCACCCTAGTCCACATTTTGGCCGATATCTCGAAAACGCTTTCACATATACAACTAAGGGCCACTCCCTTTTAAACCTCTCATTAATATCTTTAATTTGATACCGATATCGTACAAACACATTCTCGAGTCACCTCTGGCTCACCTTTATGGCGATATTTCGAAAAGGCGTCCACCTATAGAACTATGGCCTAGTCCCTTTTAAAATACTCTTTAATATCTTCCATTTGAAGCCCATCTCATACAAGCATATTCCAGGGTTATCCTAGGTTCATTTTCCTGTGGTGATTTTCCCTTATTTTGTCTCCAAAGCTCTCAGCTGAGTATGTAATGTTCGGTTACACCCTAACTTAGCCTTCATTACTTGTTATAAAGGAAAAAGGTCAATGGTACACATTTTCCCTATCTGGAGTAATCTGCACAACCTCTGTACCCAACATAATATGTACAAATGGCAAAGAGGCAACAAATATTAAATAAATATGTAAGAAATTCCCATGCACTTATGTATCAACTCGGATTTCCGCATTGAAAATTATCAATTTGCGTTGGAATGGTCTGCTAGCTCAATGTTGCTCAGTGATAGGTGGTCTACTATCGCCATCCGTTAGTGTATTTTCTTGTTAATATCATGAACATGATGACATACGTTCTGTTGGTCAATTCTTGCAGTCTTGCTCGTGCTCTCTGTATGCCTGGTTTGATAGTTCAGTTATAGAAAAATGTGTTGCAGAAAAATTATAAATTGAAAAAAACATCCGCATGCATCCCAATCGTTTTTAATGAAGGAAGCTCTCCTAACTAGTTAATAATAAATAAACGAGAATAAGAAAATATTTAGTGCAAGGTCTTCATTTGCCAATAAGAATACAAAATTAGACTCCTTTTGAAATTTTCACTCCCTACTAGCGAGTAGCTCATCAGCAACTAGTCACGCGCATTTGTCGGCCAGTCCCAATGATGCTTCCTTCACATGTTCTGGAATTCTGATCCAAAGATTCCACAGTTGAATTAGAAGCGAACGTCTTAGTTACTCTGCCACTCTTCATCTTCTTCTGGCACAACTGGTCGATGTAGTCATAAGGTGCCTCTTGTAAAAGAAAGCTTGCTGATATTCTCTGTTATCCTAGCTCTTAAATTAAATTCTAAAAATGGTATTCCTACTTTGGCTTATAGAAAAATTTGTTCATAAAAACTATCAAAGATAAAAATCAACCGAACGCAACGATATTTGTATTTGTAGGACTCAAGGGCAAAACTTTCCAGGGGCTGTCAACGTAATTTAAAGCTTATACAACCCAATTGCAAACTCGGCCTAGCCGTGGCAAATCCTTTTTCTTTAGCAGGTGAGGCTCTGGCGACCCCATGTTTGATATGGAACTACAAAAACAACGATAACACATTTTTATTCCTACTTACTCCCAATAGTTAGTCTTAACGATTTATTCCTATCCACGCGATTTCTATCCATCAGCAAAACCTACTTACCATTCTCATTGATGAAATGAAGTCCAGTTGCATCTGGTCACCAGGTGCTTCGATATGCACTTACTCACTTCCTGGCTAATATCAACAAAGCATCGTTCGCATTCCCTGCACTTTTCATTCAAAGATTGTAAGGTAGGTGTTAATGTTGTTCAACTGAATACTTCAAAAGGGCGAGGTGCAAACATTAACATATGTTAGTGTTCACTTCTACGATATTTGTAGATATACATACATACATATGTAGACTCCTCAGTGAGGAGTCCTCACGCTGCGTATACGTAACAGCCAATTTACTGCAATAAATCTGTTAACAACTCTAAGCTGACATTCATAGAACGTCCATTCCCAACAACCAAAAGTTTGCTCAATGGTCAATATTAAAGATAGTTGCATCTGTTTATTGTATACCATGAAACTAAATGCTGAAGTGTTATTGAAATATTATCATGAATATAAAGGCCGCGGCACAATGAAATTTTTCATATCCACAATCAACCAAGATGTTGTCTTTATAAATATGAAGGAACTTCAGACTTGGCAATTCAAGTTTATTTCGCCTTGCTCATTCACATACAAAATTTCGTGAAGTACTGGTATAAACATTCTCCCTATACAACAAAAATACTTGCTAACATATACTGTGTCGTGTTCATTTGTTATATTGCAGTTTTTAATTGCGAAAAATGTTAGAAAAGTTACCAACGAATGGAAAAAATAATGGTAAAAGTCTAGTTGAGGGGTCGACTGCTAATACGCTACTAAAAATATCGAGAGAGGTGTCAAAAGACGCGTGTCGACCTCGAGAACAATAACACGACTCGACAAAAAAAATCTGCAAAAATAAAATAGGCCTTTCCTAAAGTAAAATTTTCTCCTTATTCCGAATATGACTTCCATTTTCCTGTGGCAGATCTAGTTTCCGAGATATCGGCGAAAATATGAAAATTCCCATTTTTGCAGAATACTACTTCATATAGGTGGGGCAAAAATTTGTTTTCATTTTTTCGTTTCAAACGACTGAATTACGCTAGTTCCCATAAACATTTCTTGCCTTCACCTCCTTTCAGTATCTTCAGTAGTTTGGCCACTATGCCAAAAAACGTTGAAAAAATTTTGGGAAAAAAAGAAATTTTTTACAAAATTTCACATTTAACCACTTTAAAATCGGAAAAATTCTTTGGACGAAAAAAAGTTAGCCGTCCTATGTTGCAGGTAATTTAACTATGGAAATTTTAAGCATACCAGTACACCAATCGGACGTGTCGTTGGGACTATAGCCCCGTTAAAAATGTCTATCCTACAATTTTTTATAGAGAAATTTTTTATTCAAACTACGTTTTTATTCTTTTATAACGTTTTATTACAGACATACATATGTTTGCACGGTAAACTATATTCAATTGAGTAATATGAGTATAAATCAGCAATTCAATAAGAAACAACAACGACAACAACATTAAATACATAAATATCTACATCTAAATAAAGTCAAATTGAGCGATTTTACCGTGCTGATCAGTAGTGGGGGACGTGGGTACTTTTAACTACCCGTTTATAATTTTCTGGGTTTGTCTCTCGTATTATTGTCCAGCAATAATCTCCCATCATTACTTCATTCCAAAAACCTTGGTAACAATTTTAATAAATCATGAGGTCTTGATGAAACCTTTCACCCTGTTCATCACTTTCAGCACCTAGGTTTGCGGGAAAATTACCCAAATGTGAATGCAAAAAATGCATTTTGAAGGACGTGTTGCATTTCATAGCACTGTAGTGTTTCAACAAGGCTTTGACCATCTCTCTATAGTTGGGATCTTTGTTGTTGCCAAGAAATCCACTAACGACTTGCTTAAAGATGTCGCAAGCCGCTGCTTCTACTGATGATAAATGATTCGCAAAATTTTCGTCTTTCAGCAACTTTCTAATTTGTGGACCAACAAATATACCTTATTTTAATTTGGCTTGAGTTATTTTACGGAAAAATTTCGTTAGGTACTGGAAGGATGGCGCGTCCTTATTTAAAGCCTTTACAACATTTTTCATTAATCCTAATTTGATGTGAAGTCTGGCAAAATAACTCCTTCAGGATTTACTAAAAGCGGGTTTGCGATATTGAAGGCACCTGGTTAGTACTCAGCTCTTTGTGGCCAGTTTTCCTGAATATAATAGGTTTCTCTAGCACGGCTGTCCCAAAGACAGAGAAAACAGCAATATTTAGTGAAACCTCCTTGAAGCCCGAGAATTATAGCTACAACCTGGGATTTATTTCATATACTATTTATTTTAAATTGTACCACCGAACCTGCTTACTTTTAAGTCCGCACAAATTTTCCAATTAAATTGTTTATATTGAATGAACTCAAGTAAATTGGATATGCTTAAATAAGTTTCTTTAGTATTCTCAGAATGTGCCACTGGTATTGACGGTAACGAATTTCCTTTATGGAGTAATGCTGCTTTTAAACTATGCTTTGAACTGTCTATAAACAAGCGCCAATCATCCACTTTATTTTCTAATTTTAGTGCTTCAAATAAACTTTGAACATCATTGCAGTAGCAAATATTTTCACCTTTAGTAAAAAAAGAAGAGAAAGTTTTGTGTCTATTTCGAAATTTGGAAGTACTTGTCGAAGGGCCCAGGCGGCAAACGAGATCCTAGAACTTCGCTATCAAATTTCGATAATTTCAAATCTCTGACCAAGTCATTAAGTTCGGCTTGTGAGACTCGATGTGGGACCTCTCCTTCTTGTTTACTGTCTGAATTATCTGATTCGGAGTCACTTTCGCTTGAGGCTTCAAAACTTATAGCCGGCCTAGGTATAGGAAAGGTATGGTCATGTAGTTTTGGTTTTTTAGCTGATGCTACAGTTGGATAACTTATTAATTTCCTCTTTTTCTCGTTTTACCTTTAAGGTCCATCACGCAAAAATAGCACTGGTCGTGGTTAAAGGGTTCAGTCCACATCACTGGAACACCAAACTTCATGTAATGACCTTTGCCCTATACCCATCTCATTAAAGTTAATCTACAGGAGGCGCAAATAAAATGAGGTGTCCAAGATTTATCGGAAACCGAAATAATGAAAGTATGCATCTTTGACAGAATTAGTTATTTTCCGAGCTGAGTTTCCGAAAATATAATGTACGCAAATAAAGCAAAAATCATCCGGATTATTTTTACATTTAAAATCTCTTCTGCAACAAGCCATTTCGTAAACACATCTACCGATATAGTATGTATAAATTTGCACTACAATTTGCAAAAAAAAATTTACAGCAAACAGTATTGACAATTATATACTTGATGTCTTTTTAAATTTATTAGACCCTAAGGTAGAGTGACCAAATGAAATGTCTCGCCAATTTTATCAAAGTAATACTAAAATTTTAAGATAGACGCTTGTAAGTTAACAGGGCTACGGTCTCAACGGCACGTCCGATTGTTGTACTGGTATGCTTAAAATGTTCGCAGTTAAATTACCTACAACATAGGAGGGCTAACTTTTTTGTCAATCGAATTTTTCCAATTTTATAGTGGTTAAATCTGAAATTTGTAAAAAATTTCTTTTTTTCTCAAAATTTTTTCAACGTTTATTGGCATAGTGGCCAAACTACTGAAGATACTGAAAGGAGGTGAAGGCAAGAAATATTTATGGGAATTAGTATAATGTATAGTTCAACAGTTTAAAACGAAAAAATGAAAAATACAAATTTTTGCCGTACCTATATGCAGTAGTGTTTTGCAAAAATGGGAATTTTCATATTTTCGTCGATATCTCGGAAACTAGATCTACCACAGGATAACGGAAGTCATACTCGGAATCAGTAGAAAATTTCACTTTACGAAAGGCCTTTTTTATTCTTGGAGTGTAAAGTTGTTCAAAATTTGTGGAGTAGTGTATTTCGAAGGCGGAAAAATAAAATTTTATCTCTGTCCTGTGATATTTGCAGTTGAAGTAGGCGATTTTCATGTGGTTGTTGAATTATTCTTGTACCCAAAAAAAATTTTGAACATACGCGTTTTGCGCGGATATAATTTTGGCTTCCAAACCGGTGTTGGTCCCACCTAGGTTAACTTTTTAAAATCGCGGCCGAAGGTCGCCAACACAGAAAGGTGTTCTGCGCAAAAATACTATGGATACAACCCCCGGTTTTTCGTTAATATCTTTTGAACGAGTTAAAATCTTTATTTTTCGCCTTCGTATTATTAATACTGATGTCAAGACGCGTCGTTTGATACCTCTCTCGGTAGCGTATTAGCAGTCGACCCCTCATCTAGACTTTTACCAGAATAATTTCGCTTGCCAGCACCCTTAGCCAAAACAAATGTCAAATTCTTCTTTTTATGGTTTGCTTGCAACAAAATTTGCAAGTTGTCTACTTTTTCGTGTCAGATGGCGCCAGTGTCGCTCAATCTACCGTTCTCCATAAAAGTACGTGCAATCTACTCATAATGCATAAGATTGAGTAAAACGTATCTTATGAAAAACTGCTTATGTGACGGGGCTTTAATACTAAAACTACAAAACAGCCCTGCAGCTTTTACCATAGTAATGTCCTTGGAGTATATGCAGGTTATACATGCAATATACATTGCTTGGTACATCTAATCGATCTACACTTACACACTTTGGGCTATTCAGGTCATCAAAGTATTTCGACGTACTCAATAGGTGGTCCGAGGCCGCGGAAGCTTGCTGATTTTATCTGTGATCCTGCTTCGTAAGTTTAGTTGGAAAAATGGCATACCAATCTGTATGAATCTGTATGTATGTATGTTTAACTATTCTACATAGCCGACAGATTTTGCGTAATTAGTTTCATCGTATATGTATTATGTATATCATATACACGGGGATTTGTGGAAGTATTAACATACGTTGGTGTATGCATAATGTTTTCCTACAGATCAGAAAGCGCCATTTATAAGTTCATCTGCAAATTTGACGATGTAAGATGCACATAACTGGTCATATTTCTAAACAGACTAGACATAAGGCTCATGATGGACGTACTAACGGGAGCTTGCCTCCTGGCGTTACATACTTATAAATGAGGCCTTGTCAGTAAGAGGAGATGCAGGAAGTGCGGGCTGCAAATATAAACGCTTGGGAATGTTCTTTGTTTGTCTGCAGTTACTAGCTCTGATGCTGGGTCATAGAACACTTATTATTTAGACAGAAATCCATGCAACAGTAACTTGCGATAGAGAATGTCCACGGAGAGGCTTATCCTCAAGGAGAGCTGTCATTATGTCAAACAGCTACGCATGCCTTGCTGTCCTAAATGACTACCTCTTACCTAGTTCATATCTGGGAGCCAAAAACAAGGTTTTTTTAGGATGGGCTCGCGGGCTTTTCTCTGGCAAGGCGACTCTTCCATCTAGGTGGTGTGACTCTTAATCTACTAGTAATATAGAGCTAAAAGTCCGAAGAAATACTTAAATACATTAAAAACCTCCACACAAAATAAATGGCTCAATGTTCAAGCACAATAGGTCTAAATAAAGATGGCAGTGTATCGCGGCCTAATAATATTAGTAGTCGTAATGAACACATTCAGTCTATGTGAGGCTTGTACTGACCGACCACTTTGACCTAACCTAATTTATGTATTTCAAATTCAATTCCGAGGGGTACGCTAGGTGAAATTTGTTAAGAAGTTTTATTTGAAAGCATTGAGAGGGGACAGAACTAGTACCCTCTCTAAATGAGATAGTTCGGAACTAGTTCGGACCTGCAAGGTCCTGATTCAGATTATACCCCATAATCAAAAAAACAATTGCTTAATATTTTTATGAATCCCACACCGTAGAAGTCGAGTTAAAGAGCTGCGACATGAGATATGCTCTGTGCGAAAGAGCTCAAGAATGTATGTACAATATATGAAGGTTCCCCACATTGGTAATGCCGTGTGGTACTCACTTAAACCCTATCATTCATGTTTAGAGCTTTACTTGAGCCACAGCTTATCAAGTTTTTCGTTTCATACACCATGTACAGTTAATTGATGTATTTGACTTGTCATAACTTGGCGAGTTAGGTTTATGTAAATATGTAATGAATTTGGGACCTTGGCACTGTCGGCTCTCCACTTGCATCCTATAAATACACATAGCGTGTTCTTGTTGTTTTATGCGAATCCTCATTTTTCTAGAAGTAACTTGCGAAACCAGGATCACAGAGATCATCAGATGGTATCCAATAAGATGGGTACATTGATATATGTACATATGTATGTATGTATATAGGTGTGTATATTGAGATGTCCGGCTAACAGTTTGTTGGAAAGTGTTGATTCTGACCCCGCATCAATAACATAATATTTGTCGAAAGGCGATTTGTTGCTATGAATAGCGTATACCATTAGATAGAATAGCGGCGCTGTTGTTGGTAGAATAGTTGCCTTAATATCATCCCCGATACCTACAATCAATTCCGTGACAAACAATGGTCTGTTGGATAGACAAACTGCCAACCGGACAGCAGAATGAGAAATGGGCTGAAGTTAAGTTTTGTAACTGTTTGCCTTACCACCTACATGAATACCATTTTGCTCAACAGTTTGGTTACGAACTAATCAAAACATAGTCCTTGCAGAAAGTAGCGGATTCATATCAGCTGCCATTGTAAGCGAGGTTCCGTCAAAATAGAATGATAACCCGTTGCGCTTAAATAATGGATTGTATCGCATTCTTTTACTGAAGCTGACTTGTTAGATAAGTTCACTCTAGCATGTAAAAGTGAGTACCTTTCATGGAGGTAGCGGAAAACCCCATTAAGTGTATACGGTTTTCCGCTACCTCCATAAGATGTAATGAAAGGTTTCAATAGGCGGCTCATCAACGAGGCCAACCGATGTAAACTACATTTTGACTTTTTAATATTAGATTAAAAGAATAAATCCGGTTATCTGGATAAATTTATGTACAAACGTGGAAGGGTAAAATTTGTCGGAAAGGCATCTTCCATATCCTCCATTGGGGCAGCATAGAGATGTGGATGGAATTCAATTTCAGATATATATTTTTGGAAGGATTCCTCGAGAGTGGCATTTTAACACCTACTATAAAGGCAAGTCTAGAGAAACGACCCGTTCAGAGAATTTGGGCTGGGCGACTTGTTTAACATTAAATGAGCTTCAAACATCATCCAACATGTGGACATAGAAACGGCACTACTAGCACTGGTACTCTGATCGATTTTACAGTAGGCTGCAGATTGGTGGAATGGTCGCGGAGGAGTGGGGGTAGCGACGGCTTATAGAAAGTTTAAAAAGGGTATGCCACGCTTTAGCTTGCAGTTGTGAATGACTTGCTTCATGACTTAAAGGACGGGGCTGCAAAGTGGTAGTCAAATTTAATGCTAGATATCGTAACCAGGTGGTTAGAATCATATTGAGTAGTTGTCTGCACAACTAAATGGAGCTCGTTGTGTTAGGCACAAGATATCGGAATTTAAACTTCGCTATATTTGGAGATTGTATGTAATGCTAGTCTCTTTATTCCATACAGTTCCATTCTGGTGGACCGCAGTAGACACTTCGTCTGGAACCACCAACTCTTTCTAAGTTCTTTCAAATTTGCTATCGTTTCGAACTACAAACTAAGAGCCCCGTTTCCTTTTAAGAGAACATAATTTTTAGAAGATTTTTCATACACTTAGGTGAGTAGTTCTAGAATACACTTTGGCAGCTCTCCTCGACATTGAGGGTTGACTTCAATAACATTCAAACGGAGGCGATCTGCAGTGCACCTATACGACTTAGAAGCCAAGACTCTATAGTTGCTCGGATCGATTTTATGCTCAGGAGTGGGATGATTAGTGGTTCTGATCACAGGTAAACTCCTGCCAACGATTAGCGATGGAAACGGTCCTTTGCAGCAATTTGCGATGGGCAGAACAAACGTGTAAGTCCAACAAAAACAAAACTTGTCCTGTTTATATGAAAAACAAAAATTCCCTCCTTTAACTTGCCGAGGCTAAACGCTACAACGATAAATCTCGCTTCTGAAGCTCAATATCTTACATTATTCCGACTCCAAATTAAGCTGGAAAAGGAACGTTGAGATGAAATAAAAAAAGCTGCAGCAGAATATATATCTAAAAGGGCTTTCAACATAGTGTTGGGAAGGTGCAAAGGCCAGCATGTCTGGAAATGTCAGGTGCAATCAGCAGCGCACCTCAAGAACGGTTAAAAGTAACTTTTCACTTGATACCTCTACAATTTTTTGTATATGGATTGGCCGCTAAAGGGGCTCCTTGACCAAGATAATCCAATATATGGAAATGAATCAAAAACGGCAAGGGGGCGATCAAACGGGATCATAACTGACATAGCATGATACACCGACTATATCATGTCGATTGTTGACTCCCAGCTGCAGAACATAACGTATTCTTCAAAGGAAGGAATGGAGGGTAGGCCAAGACAGTGGTATGAGTATTATAATCTACACACGCACCAAATGCTGAAACCATCTGCAAGTAAATAAATGTATCGACTTTCTGACTCATGCAGTGTTTTTCAAGGTGATGCCTTTGCCATAGAGACAGCAGCCAGACTGCTCCGGAACAGTACGGTCCTACATATTAAGTTGATAATATTTTTCGATAGCCGCGTAGCTTTAAAGGCGTTAAAATCCAAAGTAATAATGTTGGGATTTCGTGTGGACGTTCCGAGCCTCGCCGTTGTTCATAAATGCATCTTAGTGCTATCTTTTCTGTGTTTTTGCACAACCAATGCTGGGAAATGTTCTGAGGAAAATCGAGGATTTGCGGATTTTCTGTGGATCAACTGATTTGATTGCGGAGTCTCAAGGATGTATATTGGACCAAACGAAAATCGACACTGATGATGGCACAACGCCGAAACCGGTTTGTCTCGAAACCAAATTTGACAAGGGATGACGAAAAATCATTCCAATATACATCATTTATCCACCCTGTCGGAAAATCAACAAAACAAAATAAGTAAGTCTCAAGGACCTTGTAGCCATGTTTGGATAGAAAACTAATTAGCTTCCTTCTCAGCTAAAAGAAACCACTTTGTTTTTTGACGCATGATTTTTTGACATTCTGGTGCAGGTTGGGAAGGTAGATTTTTCGGTCCTACTGAAGCTCATCAGAGAAAGCAAATAGTTCGTTGCGGACTACTGGAAGAAATCTGGTTGGACTCACTAAGGGCGCTTACAATGGGCCAAAATGTCTCCCAATCAAAGTGGTTTAGTTAAGCCCAGTTTTATTCACAGGTTTTCTCATAATATTTTGAGATAAGTCGTAGAATACTTATATCGGTTTTGCTATTCAAGTTGAAGATCCCAAACTTGTTAGCACATTTAATTTTAGTAAACCAGCCGAATGTGTAAATACCGGGCTCCGTAAGCTGTGTGTGGGGGATCTGATAGCGACACCATAACCAATTGGCATTGCTATTTTTTCCATTTTACCTACGAACCCGGATAACAGAGTATATGAGCAAGTTTCAGCTATTGGGTGCCACCAGATGACTGTGTCCTATATACACATATCTATTATATGTATCTGCATATGTGCACATATGTGACCCGGCGTATGAAATGTGGCTTATGACTCAAAAAAGAAATTGCGAGAAACAGCTGTTAAAGATAAAAAATCTATCGAAACCAGAAAAAAGTGGAACAATTATTATTTTTGAGTCATAAGCCACCTTTTCATAGGCCGGGTCACATATATATGTATATCATGACCCTGTGCTGCTGGTTCACTTGTTAATGTGCTATGTGCCGCTTACAGACGATACTGGACAGCAGATTTGCTCTGTTCTTTAAGCCAAAACAAACAAACACCTATATATGTATATACTCGGAGTAGCGGCATTGGCCCTCGTTAATAACTTCTCTTTTGTTTTTTGTTAAGAAATCGGACGAAAAACGATGTTAAATGCTGAATTTCCAACATAGAAACCTGAATGATAACAACCAACAATGCTGCCCATTGTTGGAACGGAAGTACTACCATATTAGTCGCGGAGTGCGTTTCGTTATAAGTGCATTCATAAGTATTATAAAGTACATATACACTTACCTACATTTATGACCACTAAAACAATGGGTATTTGACCCAAAAACAATGAGATGCAAATACCATTTAATATATACGTTTAGTTGTTTGTTGTCATTGCCAAATTTTTTTAGAACTCATCTCGCGAACCAGGATCACAGAGAATACAGGCAATGCCTCATTTTATTTTACCACCACATAGTATGTATGTATGTAAGTATGAGCACATATGTATGTAGAATTATGTGCATATGTTGACCATGAATCCAACAAGAAAACAAATTGTTAGTCGGTGTCGATGATTGACCACTGCCATGTACCACGTCGAGGCAACAGAGGATATTGAAGCTGGTGAGCTTTAAATGTTCTTCAGGCAAAACCAATGTTTCGGAATTCGAATTTCACGTTGGTAGCAAATGATTTACACAAAAGAGTTGAACAGCATGCAATACTCGTACGGACACATCACAGTGCTGAGAATGGACAATTCCACTTAGTTATTTTGTGTGAAGGACTGCCGAATGAGAATGGGTTTCAGTGCAAATGCTGCTTTCTGTAATTTAACACAGAAATAATACATAACATGTACATATGAAGTTGGCAGTGAGTAGTACCAATTAAAAAAAATGTTCAATGTAAATAAAAAAAAAAACAAAAACAAATGTGAATACCTCCATCATATTCTGTTTGCACTGAACCGTTGTTGTTGATTTTTTAGCCCACAATCTAATTGCACCTTTGCAGCCTGGTATAATGTGCGTGGAAAGGGTCCTATTAATGACCAATTTTTCTAGAGCTTAATCTCGAATCAGGATCACAGAGTATAAAAGCAAGATGTCCTCTATGTCCTAAAAGATATGAGGAGTTGGACCTACAGCTAGGAGAATTATTTTTTCGTCATATTGAGGAAATGTGAGTGTATTCATCTGTTGTACGTTGCTTGCAATTGAAAACATTTGTTCAGTTTGTAGTGCGATAACTACGTTCGTAGTAGATTTTACTATACGTTTAGAAATATTAGAACTACATAAGCCGTTACTAGAATTGTTTAGCCAAAAAGATTAACGTAACTTTGTATTCCCTAACAGAATATAGACAAAATTTTGAAGAAAACTAATTTATTTGAAGAATTTGTACGAAAAGGTACGCAATCCAAATTTATTTCTTTTGAAATACACGTAAATACTGGCATTTAGAGCTGCCGAAAAAGTGAGGTTATGTTGTTGTATATATGTACATTTATATATTTTTTATTTGTTTGCAATTATATAGTAATGACTTAAGTTTAGATAAGAGTACCATGATGTAATAATAAAGGTGATCTCAAGAACATAACCTCACTTTTTCGGCAGCTGTAAATGCCAGTATTTACGTGTATTTCAAAAGTAATAAATTTGGATTGCTTAATTTTTCGTACAAATTCTTCAAATAAATTAGTTTTCTTCAAAATTTTGTCTATATTCTGTTAGGGAATACAAATGAAAATGAGAACACCTGAATATTCATTTCATCATGAAGATTACTAATCATAATAAAAACGAATATTTTCAATGATTCTACGAAAAGCATATCGCCACTGAAAGGAGGTGCCTGTTTTTCTTCGCACAAAGTGAAATTGGATTTGTTTTCGTCTAGCATTGGGTCATCGTTGTAGCAGATCGTTCAGGGTTTGAGTCGCCTCGTGATCGCATGGGCAAGAGTCGTTTTCTATAAGGATTTTAAGCCGCTTCCTTATGGTGACCATGTTCCGTCAACAGTTGGATCTTTTCAAATGAATTACGGAAGATTTTCGTATAAGTTCGGGTAAGATTCAATATATATTTTTGATGTCACCCGTAGTTTCTACTCGCTTTTTACTTTCGTATAGCGGTGATGATTCTAAGCGAATCTTAATTATCTATGCTATTTTTAAGTGAATAAATTTCAGACGCTCCACGAATCTTTTGAAGTCATCTCTGATCTGGTCTGCAAAATTTTATCCATCCGTAGTCGAAATAAATAAATACCAGCAAGTCATAGGACTAACAACTACTTACGCTGATGGTATTTATGGAACAGCAACAAATTTTTATGACCTTACAAAGCCAATTTATCATTCGCTGGCTTCACGTGTTGCGAATACTGGTTTTGTGCACCACTGGACTAGATGTAAAAAATACCGGCTTGTAAAAGTCCGCCCCTAAATATGAGGCTTTTGTTGAGAGGGTTTCGGACATTTTTTTTTTTATCCTTTGAAATACAGCCGCAATAACTTCCTTATGGTAACTTATTTATTTGATATCCGTTTTATGGAGTTGATACGTCATTTTACGCTTGGTATTGGAAATCGGCATATTTGCTTTTATGTCCTTTCGAGCTATGAAGATTTTTTAACATGATTCGCTCACCTAATCTGGTTATGACACTACGCAGTTCACATTAATTCACAATTATATTGTTACTGATGTCGGGGTGGACGTGACTCCAAGCACAATCGTAATAGTTTGTTGATAGGATAGAAATTATTAATTTTTAATCTATAAGTCCTTTATTGTTGTTGAAAGTAAAAAAAAGCGGAGTATTTATGATGTCGGGATGGACAGTAGATGATAATAAAATTACCGGGATGTACTCCTTATGTTGCTAGTACGAGCCTGCATACATAGCATATGTAACACATTTTAGATCCTCGTGGATAATGACTCCAAGTAGCTGTATCCCGCTAACAAAGTTGAGTGGAGCTCACTCGATTTCTACTCAATCTGTTCAGAAATGCCGTGGCTTATGTTTTTACTATTCCAATAATTAGCTAAGGGTTTCCCCCCTTTGAAGTTCACTGATTGCCTTCGCAACGAAAAACATCATCAGCGAAAGCTTGTAGGTATAGAGCATCTAGTGGGTAAAGGTGTGTCAACTACTGCAATGTTTAAAAATATTGGCCGGAAACTGAGCTTTGAACAAAACCCCAGGTTGTTTTTTATTGTAGAATCTCTGAAACTAATTGAAACTATTCCGTCGTGAAGGTTACTACGGTTGAACATATACAAATATTTGATCAGCCTTTGCATGTTTGGAATTGCGTCAACAGCATAACCCACAAATCCTCATCAATAGTATCCTAAATATCTAAGGATACACATATTACTTGCTGTCTGCGTTGTTTCTTATTCTCGAAGTGAAGGTAGAGTTAGCGTGGGAGGTGGACGTAAAGGAAGAGGTAGAGATAAATGTAGATCATCTTCCACTACATTGAACACTGAATAGAGCTACCCTACTTTAGTTATGATTGTAACCGTTATCGCACTACAAACTGAGCAAATGTTTTCAATTGCAAGCAACGTAAAACAGATGAATACACTCACATTTCCTCAATATGACCAAAAAATAATTCTCCTAGCTGTAGGTCCAACTCCTCATATCTTTTAGGACATAGAGGACATCTTGCTTTTATACTCTGTGATCCTGATTCGAGATTAAGCTCTAGAAAAATTGGTCATTAATAGGACCCTTTCCACGCACATTATACCAGGCTGCAAAGGTGCAATTAGATTGTGGGCTAAAAAATCAACAACAACGGTTCAGTGCAAACAGAATATCATGGAGGTATTCACATTTGTTTTTGTTTTTTTTTTTATTTACATTGAACATTTTTTTTAATTGGTACTACTCACTGCCAACTTCATATGTACATGTTATGTATTATTTCTGTGTTAAATTACAGAAAGCAGCATTTGCACTGAAACCCATTCTCATTCGGCAGTCCTTCACACAAAATAACTAAGTGGAATTGTCCATTCTCAGCACTGTGATGTGTCCGTACGAGTATTGCATGCTGTTCAACTCTTTTGTGTAAATCATTTGCTACCAACGTGAAATTCGAATTCCGAAACATTGGTTTTGCCTGAAGAACATTTAAAGCTCACCAGCTTCAATATCCTCTGTTGCCTCGACGTGGTACATGGCAGTGGTCAATCATCGACACCGACTAACAATTTGTTTTCTTGTTGGATTCATGGTCAACATATGCACATAATTCTACATACATATGTGCTCATACTTACATACATACATACTATGTGGTGGTAAAATAAAATGAAGCATTGCCTGTATTCTCTGTGATCCTGTTTCGCGAGATGAGTTCTAAAAAAATTTGGCAATGACAACAAACAACTAAACGTATATATTAAATGGTATTTGCATCTCATTGTTTTTGGGTCAAATACCCATTGTTTTAGTGGTCATAAATGTATGTAAGTGTATAGCCGTGTTTTTTAACACGCGTATATCCGTTTACGCTTAAACTTTATATTGACTGCTAAGAGACAAACTATAAATACACCTCTGAAATTGCTGCGCATAAATTTTGTCCTACTAAATTTCAATACGCATTATACTCAGATGTAACTGAAATATGTGTCTTTGTTTCACCCTGTACACTAATTCTATGTATTATATGTGTGTCCACAATTCATCGCAACTGATTCAGCTATATGTTATACCCTATGGCCATCAGAGCGTTGCGTCTCCGCTTTTCGGTACACCCTGTTGCTGTAGCTAGTTGTTTTACCACAGCCGCTAGATGGGTCTCCTAAGCATTATCTAAGCGAAGATAGGCGTTTTTTAACACGCGCAAACGAAACGTATACGCGCGTGTTAAAAAACACGGCTTATATGTACTTTATAATACTTATGAATGTACTTATAACGAAACGCACTCCGCGACTAATATGGTAGTACTTCCGTTCCAACAATGGGCAGCATTGTTGGTTGTTATCATTCTGGTTTCTATGTTGGAAATTCAGCATTTAACATCGTTTTTCGTCCGATTTCTTAACAAAAAACAAAAGAGAAGTTATTAACGAGGGCCAATGCCGCTACTCCGAGTATATACATATATAGGTGTTTGTTTGTTTTGGCTTAAAGAACAGAGCATATCTGCTGTCCAGTATCGTCTGTAAGCGGCACATAGCACATTAACAAGTGAACCAGCAGCACAGGGTCATGATATACATATATATGTGACCCGGCCTATGAAAAGGTGGCTTATGACTCAAAAATAATAATTTTTCCACTTTTTTCTGGTTTCGATAGATTTTTTATCTGTAACAGCTGTTTCTCGCAATTTCTTTTTTGAGTCATAAGCCACATTTCATACGCCGGGTCACATATGTGCACATATGCAGATACATATAATAGATATGTGTATATAGGACACAGTCATCTGGTGGCACCCCATAGCTGAAACTTGCTCATATACTCTGTTATCCGGGTTCGTAGGTAAAATGGAAAAAATAGCAATGCCAATTCGTTATGGTGTCGCTATCAGATCCCCCACACACAGCTTACGGAGCCCGGTATTTACACATTCGGCTGGTTTACTAAAATTAAATGTGCTAACAAGTTTGGGATCTTCAACTTGAATAGCAAAACCGATATAAGTATTCTACGACTTATCTCAAAATATTATGAGAAAACCTGTGAATAAAACTGGGCTTAACTAAACCTCTTTGACTGGGAGACATTTTGGCCCATTGTAAGTTCCCTTATTGAGTCCAACCAGATTTCTTCCTAGTAGTCCGCAACGAACTATTTGCTTTCTCTGATGAGCTTCAGTAGGACCGAAAAATCTACCTTCCCAAACTGCACCAGAATGTCAAAAATTATGCGTCAAAAAACAAAGCGGTTTCTTTTAGCTGAGAAGGAAGCTAATTAATTTTCTATCCAAACATGGCTACAAGGTCCTTGAGACTTACTTATTTTGTTTTGTTGATTTTCCGACAGGGTGCATAAATGATTTATATTGGAACGATTTTCCGTCATCCCTTGTCAAATTTGGTTTCGAGACAAACCGGTTTCGGCGTTGTGCCATCATCAGTGTCGATTTTCTTTTGGTCCAATTTACATCCTTGAGACTTCGCAATCAAATCAGTTGATCCACAGAAAATCCGCAAATCCTCGATTTTCCTCAGAACATTTCCCAGCGGTGGTCGTGCAAAAACACAGAAAAGATAGCACTAAGATGCCTTTATGAACAACAGCGAGGCTCGAAATCTCCACACGAAATTCCAACATTATTACTTTGAGTTCTAACGCCTTTAAAGCAACACGGCTATCGACAATTTTTATAAAATTATGTTGTTGGCATCACCTTTATTATTACATCATGGTACTCTTATTGTTTTCAATAATATGTGAACTTAAGTCATTACGATATAATTGCAAACGAATAAAAAATACATAAATGTATATATGTACATAAAAAGAGCGAGAATTTCCGTCTACAACTTAGCATATGATAAACACATATACCTAGCAGAAAAAATGGGAGGCAATCGGGCAAGGCGACAGTTTCGCACTACAGGTTTAGGGACTACCTCCGATGTGGATCTAATTGGAAGCAGAGAGTAAGTAAGTTTTTGTTGTAATGATAAAGACACTCCCCAAAGGTGTTGGGTAGTACTATCAATGTTAATGTTCCTTTCCCGGATATAGATTGGACCGACCATCTCGAGAAAGATTAAATATGACCACATTGAATCTTCTAGGCCATCCCGCCCCCACCCCTTAGTTCCATAAGGGACTTGGTGTCGCTAAAGCCGCGGCTGATAAATAAATAGTATTCGCCATGGGTCGATGAAGTTGATAATTGGGTTGGAGAAGCTATAAATTGCGCTGGCAACCGCTCGAAAGGGTTGCGCTACGCAACCCCTTAAATCATTTGGGTATTTTAAGCAACTTGACCCGCTGGTGGTATAAGTTACTCAGTAACGGCAGCGGCTATCTCAAAACCACCTACGACGGAACCAGATAAAAACGTGTTCTAAAGATTTGCAAAGGAAGAGATAATTGTTATTTCACAAGACATCAAAATGTTAAAAGTGTCTGTTGAAAGCACTGCGAGGGGATAGAATTAGAATTAGTACCGCTTCTTAATATATTAGGTATGCTAGCGCAGGGTATGTACATTAGACTGGGTCGATTTATTAACCGATATCGCGCCATTGATTTTTCGATAGGATTTGGGCTCAGGAAAAAATAGTTCCACTACGCATACCCAAAAAAATAATTTTCGAGCCTGCAAAAAAAATGACGAAAGGGTAAATTTTTCGACCAAAACACTCCCCAAAACCCCAAAAAATATGTTTTTCAAAAAACTGTTATCGCCAACGTTTTTACAACAGTTTTTTGAAGAAAAAAAATATTTTTTGGGTTTTGGGGAGTGTTTTGGTCGAAAAATTTACCCTTTCGTCATTTTTTTTTGCAGGCTCGAAAATTATTTTTTTGGGTATGCGTAGTGGAACTTTTTTTCCTGAGCCCAAATCCTATCGAAAAATCGATGACGCGATATCGGTTAACTTTCGTCCATACAAATCGACCCAGGTTAATGTACATACATATCCAAAAAACTTCAAATTTAAATGTAAGTCAAACCCAAACTACATTACTTAGTACATCTAAATATTATAAAATATTGCGGACGGACCAAAGGAAAAACAGGCTCTACCTTTAGGGCACGCTCTTAGAGAGTATTAATGTTGACGTATTTTGAGGCAGGGGTAGGGTAAGACCTCTACTAAAAGATAGATGGAGGAATACTTGATTTCACATGGTACTCCAATTTGTCGTAAGTTATCTCGAAAGAGAGGAAACTGCCTTGACATTTTAACGGTAAATTCTTGACAGTCGCCATATAGACCCAATGACAGACTGGTATCGATAGGCTCCACATGAATTTTAGCATTCGCTTGCGTGCATACAGTGCCGTGAAGGAGAGGGCGAAGACTCTCCTCTGCGTGGAGAGTGCACTAAAATACTTTGTGATGTGCTTCTACTGTACGGTTATCCATCTTAGCTTAGGCTTAGTGCATTTCGGGACATTATATTTCCTAACAAACAGACTAGATCCGTATTTTTCTACTACAGATGTGCCAATGTGAGTAATTAGCAAAATCAAATCAATCATCAAATTAATCTGAGTAATTAACTAATTGTGGTTAGACATTTGACACTTATGATGATTGAAACGTCCCCTGCAGTGCATCCATGAATTTGACTGGTCCCTTGCTGTGGTGATAGTAGCCGTCCTAGGTGCGTGACACCGTCCACTGATTTCGTGGTTTCACATACATTCCATTACGAAGCAATCTTCCTGCCTTAATAAGTTTTCTCTCAAAATCAAGTGCATTTTTAATATTGCTTTCACTCGCTTCTCTTGTTGGACCTTCGCCATATAAACAATATTTGATATAGATAAAAGGTCTTATCTGGCCAAAGGTACGCAAACTGCTATAACTCCAACAAGCGAAAGTGTAAAGTAGGTACTTGGACGAACTTCAATGCTTAAAGATAACACTAACACCGCAAACAAAAGGCTTACTTACAACTGTTGAAGACAATTCATGAAAGACAAAGGCTAGAACTAAAGCTTTAAATGGAAAAAAATCACGTTGTAAAACAAATTAAATACGTAGATACAAGATTTATAGAAGTATTTGAGACAAAATCAACAAAGTATATCCGATAGAATAGCCATGACGCGTACAATAGACGACCCTGCCAGCAATAAAAATATCTCGTTGCTGCTGGTGTTTTTTTTTCATTTTAGCTTTTGTTGTTGTTGATGCTTTCAGGTGCTGTTAGCTTTGGCAACCTTCGTCGGACCATTGTTGTTGCAGCTTTTGCTTTCTAGGCTGGCTGCGACGACACGCAACATATGAGCGTCTGCAAAAACATAACTAATCCAAGTAGTATGTTGCTGTTTTTGTAGGTGACTTAATTTTTATACTCAGCTGAGCAGAGCTCACAGAGTATATTAACTTTGTTCGCATAACGGTAATCCGTAACGGCATAAACTAATCGGGATAGATATAGACTTCTATATATCAAAATGATCTGGGTGAAAAAATAAATTCATTTAGCCATGTCCGTCCGTCCGTCCGTCTGTCCGTCCGTCTGTAAACACGACAACTTGAGTAAATTTTGAGGTATCTTGATGAAATTTGGTATGTAGGTTCCTAGGCGCTCATATCAGATCGCTATTTAAAATGAACGAAATCGGACTACAACCACGCGCACTTTTTCGATATCGAAAATTTCGAAAAACCAAAAAAAGTGCGATAATTCATTACCAAAGACGGATAAAGCGATGAAACTTGGTAGGTGCGTTGACCTTATGACGCAAAATACATAAATAGCAAAACTTTGGACAATGGGCGTCGCACCGCCCACTTTTAAAAGAAGGTAATTTAAAAGTTTTGCAAGCTGTAATTTGGCAGTCGTTGAAGATATCATGATGAAATTTGGTAGGCACGTTACTCCTATTACTTTATGTGCGCTAAATAAAAATTAGCGAATCGGATGATGAACACGCCCACTTTTAAAAAAAAAAATTTTTTAAGTCAAATTTTAACAAAAAATTTAATATTTTTACAGTATAAAAGTAAATTATGTCAACATTCGACACCAGTAATGATATGGTGCAACAAAATACAAAGATAAAAGAAAATTTCAAAATGGGCGTAACTCCGCCCTTTTTCATTTAATTCGTCTAGAATACTTTTAATGCCATAAGTCGAACAAAAATTTACCAATCCTTGTGAAATTTGGTTGGGACATAGATCCTATGACGATAACTGCTTTCTGTGAAAATGGGCGAAATCAGTTGAAGCCACGCCCAGTTTATATACACAGTCGACCGTCTGTCCTTCCGTTGGGCCGTTAACACGATAACTTGCGCAAAAAACGATATATCTTAACTAAACTTAGTTCACGTACTTATCTGAAGTCACTTTATCTTGGTGTAAAATAAGGCCGAAATCCGACTATCACCACGCCCACTTTTCCGATATAGAAAATTACGAAAAATTAAAAAAATGCCATAATTCTGTACCAAATATGAAAAAAGGGATGAAACATGGTAATTGGATTGGTTTATTGACGCAAAATCTAACTTTAGAAAAAACTTTGTAAAATGGGTGTGACACCTACCATATTAAGTAGAAGAAAATGAAAAAGTTCTGCAGGGCGAAATCAAAAGCCATTGGAATCTTGGCAGGAATACTGTTCGTGGTATGACATATATAAATAAATTAGCGGTACCCGACAGAAGATGTTCTGCGTCACCTTGGTCGATATCTCGAAAACGCCTTCATATATACAACTAAGGGCTATTCCCTTTTAAAACCCTCATTAATACTTTTAATTTGATACCCATATCGTACAAACACATTCTAGAGTCACCCCTGGTCCACCCTTATTGCGATATCTCGAAAAGGCGTCCACCTATAGAACTAAGACCCACTACGTTTTAAATAATCATTAACACTTTTCATTTGATACACATGTCATACAAACACATTCCAGGGTTACCCTATGTTCATTTTGCTAAATGGTGATTTTCCCTTATTTTGTCTCCAAACTCTCAGCTGAGTATGTAATGTTCGGTTACACCCGAACATGTTTTATTTCATTCTGTCACATATTTATATATGCGCGACCCTAGTGCGACTCATGCTGCTTTAGTGATGATTATAGCTACATTCTTTTTTCGCCATCAACATAATTATTTTTTCTCCAACAAGCAGGGTAGACAGACCGACCGACCGTCCTTTATGTTTGTCGCAGCTTGCAGTGAGCCATCCATTCTTCGGAATAACCTTTCACGATAGCACAACATCCAAGGCGTCAGCCAGTTAGTCAAACCGAGCTCCATGAGACAGTGCATGAAGAAAATAACATGAATAGAGGAGGTGGGTAGACGGTGAAAATAAGACGAAAAAAAAAAACCACAAAAAACGTTTAAAAAATGCTGCTAACAAATATACAAGCACACAACAGACGGACGAATAGACAAACAGTCAATAGCACTGACAAGACAGACTTAAGAACAGTCTGGAGAGGCCTCCGCCGGCACTACCACCGCTCCTTTACTGATTCAACTTTGAAACACTGTGGGAAAATTCTAGCCGTGGGAATTCTATGTGAAATTTTGACATTTTCAGAGGTGTTCAAGAACAGGCGAACAGCAAGCGACAGTTGGACATGAGAATAACACAATGCAATACAGACGCTGCAGCAACTCGTTGCCACAATCTTCGTTTCCGTCACATCGACGTAGGCACATACCACACAAGAAAAAAGACCAACAGCAGCGCCGGCACAAAAGCCAACACAAACAAAACCGTTGAAAAGACGAGAAGGCACACAGCAATATACCAATAAAGTAGCGGAAAAAAATTATGTACAGTGGAGTCAAGAAGAACAAACCGAGGCAGCAACAGCAGCCCCTTCAACTTTAACGGACGCAGCTCTGAGATGCGGAATAGAATGGCAGGCGAAAAGAACAGAAAGCAGTCTGCGCTACCGGGCAGAGTGAACACCAACAAGTAAAGAATAACGAAAAATAACAACAACTAAGCAGAAAATAATTGTGCAGCAGACGAACAGACAGACAAAGAGTCAATCAGCCAGACGATAGAACAGTAAAGGCGCACATCCGACTGACTATAGGTAGGTACAACCGTCTATACAACAAAGTTGCGCAACGACAGCATGCACGGTGGAATCCAGAGAGGAGGTGTATTATAAATAAATGAACGTAGTTATGTATGGAAGGGCACATCACGAAGGGCCGTCAAAAAATAAGCAAAATACTACTGAAAGACAAATAAAAAACGAATGCAAAAAACATTGCATATGGCTGGTTGTTTTTTGTTATTGGACGCTGGTATTTGTTTGGCTGAGTGTTTGCCTGCTTGGCTGCTGAACGCCCAAACTTAGATTGTTGGGTTGCAAATATATAGAGGAGATTCGCTGGTTGTTTTTCGTTTTAAATATTATTACTCAGCATTGTTGTTATTGTTTTTGTTGTCATGATTGCCGCTGGCTGAGGATGAAAGTGCTATGATTATTGGTTGATTGTCTGTCAGTAGTACCGTTCCAGTGTGACAGACAACCAACGTTAACGACAGAAGGTGAGTTGCAAACCAATTGAGTCGCACAGTCTATCCGTCGGCTTCCATATGCTTGTCAGTCAAACGGTGGTTGTTAATTGAGGGTTGGCACTTGTTGGAATTTTTCTAGTGGTGTTGTTGTTATGCCACCAGTTAGCTGGCATCATCTGTTGTTTAACTGAATAAAAAAATGCGAATATTTGTTGTTGTATGAATATTATGTTACTGCTGCTGCTACTGGTGTTGATCTTGAAGTTATTGAATTACAACTGGAACTCAGTGGGCAGCAGATACATATGTATGTGGCACAATCTCGGCTTTGTCAGCGGGTCATGAGAGCTACACTGGTTGTTATTGTTTGTTTTGAAGTTATCGTGAAAATAAAGCCAAGTCTGGAATAGCGCGGCCGAAACAATGAAGGACTTCTTTGAATCGAGTTATAGCGGTATTGCTGATCTACCAACGCTTGACTTCATTTAAGTTACGTTGATATCTACGAGTTTCCTTCTATAGTAGGCCCGATAATATCCCAACTGTTATCCTCAAAAGTTGCACTGAGTTATACATTTTTAACCCATTTATTTAATGCGTCGCCATTGTTTTTGCGATGTAGAATCCACTCCGTCGTCTTAGCACTACACTTGGGTGAACGCGTTTGAGCCTGTCTAGGTTTTTTCTACAGTATCTATTCAAGCCGTTTACGCGCTGGGAGCCACCTGATAAAAGAAGAACTCCAACGAAAACGAAACAGGCAAGGTAAGGTTAGGAAACCATTTCCGCTATTTGATGGAAACAGCTTTCTTGAACATTTTCACGTCACGTCAACTAACGGCGGCACTGGTTTCTAACCATTAAATGAATTTCATAAAGCTTGGCATTTAATAGGTCAGTGATTAGATTACTCCACCACGTCATTTTCCATGCAACTAATAGACTGGCTAGTAGAGATTTACGCCGATCACTTTATCTAGATTTTTCTATTTAAAAAAATAATATTTAGGAAAGGTTTTGTTCGTATGTATTTAAGGAAATCAAATCTCGCAGATCGTTCAAAAATTCTCAGGAGTACCTCCTTTCGGAGGGATTGTCCCTCGTTCAGTTACTGCAGAGAGGCTTCGAACCTAACACCGGTCTTTGGAATTGGTACTGCTGCGTCTGCTGAAAAGAAATAGAGATATATAAAATGGTCACACTTTTGTCTGTATATCTCGTGCAAAGCGTAGTTTCACCTGGGGTCAACTCCTAATAATCGCCGCGAACACAATTTCTTTAAATCATTTGTGGCTCCTTGGCGGTCACGCACAAAGGCGACTTACGATTGCTATTAATGGTCTATTAATACACATGACTCTCTTGGCACAGGGCGCGTTCAGTTTTCTCGCGCTACAATTCCCGATGTCCGAAGAGTAGCAATCCCGACCACCAGTCGCTAATACGCCTCCTGACCCTCACACCATATGCCAGCACAGAAGCTATAGGACTGCGACTTCGAACTCACACTTTTGTCGACGTCACTTTCCTAGAAGCTCTAGGTGTTGCTCCGAAGGCTTTCTAACGGATGTTTTTGTCGCGCTATGCTGCCGAGCTACACCAGAGAAACACCATGAAACGTTAGGGAGTGACTATTCGGCCAAGGATGCCGCCCTCGAAATCATAAGCAGTCTAAGTGGATGTCATTGCGTAACTCATGGGTGAAAATCGTATAATCCTCGGCGCATCCGCATAATTAAAATTTTACAAGGACCCTGGATAAAATTTTTTAAATGTAGACCAAAGTTTCAGACGTTTGTGTTCACAACATTGATTTCAGAAGTCTTCGTTAAATCAAAACGATATTTTAGAATGAAAGTCGACCGATTTTAAGTTGAAAGATGTTAACAACTGTTTTTCGGCTTTATGATAAAGGAGCTCATTATGGATGGCCGCGTAGCTTCAGTTTTCAGACTAGTTCGACTGTCCACTACGTTAGGGTAGTAGCACACATGGTCATTAGTTCGACTGTCTTTGGAAAGCTTTTGCTTCACCACTTCGAGTGTTCTTTCGAAGGACAAAGCCTCACCTGGTAAATGTATGTGCCTATGAAAAAGGAGCCGCAACGTGTAGGTGATATTTAAACTTGGTTGATAGGCTATAATCAATGTGATTTACTCCAAGGGACTAGTTTTAGATAGGGCCGGCAACTTTAGGAAATGCCAAACCGGAAGACTTGGGTATTGAAAAATGAAGTGTGAAAATCAAAATTTACATTTTAGGCGCTATTTTATAGTATCGCAAATAAACAACAGATGTTTGAATGTAAGCCCAAGTGATTTTTCAAACCCTTCTCATACGTACATAAATAAATCCTCTACTTAAGTATGAGGTAAGAATCATTTCAACGGAGCGTTTATGCCCCTGGAACCTACTAAAGGATTTTGCATCAAATTAAATAAAATTTCGCAATTAGTTTCTTATAATTGGCAGTGATGCGCATCCGTTGATACCACTTTCGACCATATCCGATCAATTTTCGACATGAACAATAAATGGCCTAAACAGTGTTAAACGACTAGAAAATATGTAACGCGCCGGACGCCGCCACCGCCGCGCCGATATTTTTGACATTGCGGTGGCGTGCGAAAAACGACCAAAATCGGCGGCGGCGTTTATCGGCAGCGTATATCTCTACTGGCTAGGAGAATCTTAACAAATAACAAAAGAACAGCCACGTGCTTGCATACTGCAGTTAGCCAAGGCGCTCCTAAGCAATCAACTTCTGCCTCACAAGCTTTAGCTTCTTATAAGAGATTCGCGTGTTGATTACTAGGAATATTGCCCGGGCAGCCAGATAAATTTTATCGAAATGCAGTCAGCGCTTGAATAGCGACCTGACAGTCCGAGAAAATGTTAAACTGCTTAACACATGAAAAACGCTGCAATGGTCGGGCATCCCAATCTTTCGACTGAGTCCGAGTTTGTGACAGCCTTTCATCTCGCCTCTTAGTACACAATAACATAACGGGCTGTGGGCACTCTACCAACAATGTGCAACCACAGTTATGAGGAAGGCTGAAGTATTTTCCAATGGTCCCACTGCAGCAGTACAAGGCAGCCGAGGCTTTCCTAGCTTTGGCCGGTATGTTAAGCTTCCAGCACAGCGTGCTATCAAGTATAATGCTTCCGAATGGGGTAAATAGCAGTTATTTAGAGCCAGAAACTGTTGGCGTTGAGGGAACGAATAGGGGTAAAACTGTAAGAACATTTCACGGGCAAGTCTTAAATATCCTATAGAGTTGAAGAGCGAAACGGCGTAACTCTCTCAGTTACTTCTATATTGCACAGAAAACGAAAAAAAGAGACCACTTAATGGAGGATATTAGAAGTTTGGAATAATGCTTGGTGTACACAATCTACCATGAGCTGAAAGATATGTAAAAGACCTACATACATATGCACATAACATCGGTTTGTTAACCGCAACATGTATGGTCATTTCCCCATCACGTCACTTGATCTGTGTATTTATCTTATAATATACAGCAGTCGGTTCGGTTAATTGTCCTTGCTTTATTACCGATATATGTTATTATTTTCCAAGTGAAAAGCATTTTACTTCCATTCTGAATAATTTCTCTTTCGTCTTCTGTTTAACTTTTGCTTTCATCACAATTATTATTCATGCCAATCATTGAACCATGCACGCATGTTCAATGCTACTGCCATGCGATATTTACAACACTCAATCAGCATATCACATCTCGTTACAAAACATCACATCAACAAATTAACGCATCATTTGATCGCCCGCTAGTGCTAAGCCATTACAGTAATGCTTTTCAACCGAGTTTGGCTCTTGCGGCCTCAAGTCTGTTGTTGTGTTTATCACACTGCGGATCACACTTTACCCTCTAATATACGAGTTCATTGTTCTGGCATGAAGCATGCAGTCACAACCTGCAACAATTGCAGACATCACTAAAATGGCTACCGCTGCTTAGAGCTGGAAGTTTCATGACATTGCTCCATCACACACAAAACTTACCACCTCTTTCAATGTTATTTGTTTTTTATGGTTGTTGCAGTAATTTATGCGGTTTCCTTGGCCTGTATGTCAACAAAAAGAAAATATAAAACAACAGCAAAAGCATACACACAAACAGCGATGAGTACAATCAACTATATAGACAACAGTAATGAAAATTTAGAAGGAAATAAATAACATGCAACATGGGATAAAATCGGCCTTGATGCCTTTTTTATTGTCTCGTTGTTGTTAAATGTTGCTTATGTTTTATGTGTAGCGGTTTTTTTTATTTTTTGCTTGGTTGTTTTACTTTATAGATTCGCATAGTGATTGTTGCCGCCGCACGTTTCATGTTAGAGTTTTATACAAAGTTGCAGCAACTTTTATGCTACTCTTAGTCAATTGATTATTCATGGTGTTGAGATGTTAAATTTAGATTTCCATTGTATGGTTTATTTGTATTATTGGCATACAAAAATGTGAGCTTTGATTAAATTTTCCAGCACCAATTAGATGTATCGATGTATATCAAATGAAAGCAATGGGTGTGGAGCGAATTTCATTAACATATTACCAAGTGACCTCACAATTATAATAAGTTGATATACTTCTTCCGTCATAACTTGTGTTGCAGACGGTTAATAAGTCACGTTTGACTTTAAGAAAGAACGTTTTGTAGAGCTTATTTTCCGGGTCAAATCTTTAAAACCCAAATTTTTTTCAAGTTTTCTATTGATAGTTAACCGCTCATTTCTTTATAAATGATATTTTCATATATGCATAAGGAAGACGAACTGAACCGAATTCAGGTTGTGCTACGCCTCACGTTTTTAGAAATTTCCTGCGCTCAACGCTTTTATTTGTTTGTCTGATCAAAGACCTAGATTGGTGAGGAGTGTGATGACTAGTACCTAGGACCTATCTAATTACTATCTAGCATTTAGTATGTAAGTATTCTTTTCAATAAAACCGTTGTTTGATACTAAACCAGAGGACTGTATATTAAAAGCTTGATTATGGATTTTTTCTACGAACGGTATTTTATTTTTATGTACGGTTTATTATTTTACATGTTATGCTGAAGCGAATCTAATTTGGAGTGACCAAAGAAAAAATGAAGACATCAGGTGACCCTCTATGTGCGGATATTTATATTCATAACTGTGGTTATTTGCTAAGGGAGACTAAATACATAAATTACATACATATCTATGCAGCTATGTATTGATGAGAAATCAAAATGCATCGTTACATAGGCAGGCAGTATAACAGATTATGTATACCCTACAGGAAATTTTAAGCTTTATGGTTGGTTATAGAACATCCTCCGCGCCGCTGAAGGATTCAAGTCCTGCAGAAGAAGGCAGTAATGCGAGTTTGGTTACCGGTCGTACGTACTCGCCCTTTGCGGTTTTTATTCCGTCTACTCTCACCTTGCCATCAGCGCTTGGAAAAAGTTTCACAACCTTTGCAAGCATCCACTGCGACTGAGGTACATTCGACTCGCGAACGATGACAATGACATTTAGTTGTATATTCCTTTTCTCGTTTTGCCACTTCTTACGGTGTTGAAGGCTTGTGAGATACTCGGCATGCCACCTATTCCAGAAACCTTGTGCCATATGTTTTACCTTTTCCCATTACTTTAACGGATGTATATTTACAGCCTTGTCGACGGTAGGTTCTGCTCGTGCAGTAAGTGGTTGTCCAATCAAAAAATGAGCAGGCGTAAGTGCATCAATTTCTCCATCATTGCTAGGGCACAGTGGTCGGGAATTTAGCAGCGCCTCTATACGAGTCAAAAGCTTATAAAAGCGTTCGTACGTTAAAGTTGTTTCGCCGATTACTCGTTTTAAATACGTTTTTACCGATTTTACACCGCTTTCCCACAGACCCCCAAAAATGTGGAGAGGAGGGGGGTATGAAACGCCAAGTGATGCCATGCACTGAAAGAAAATCTGCTACTTCCGAGCTGCGTTGTTGAGCTTCCAAAATCTGGTGCATTTCGTGAAGTTTACGTCTAGCCCCAACAAAATTTCAGGGTTTCCACGCCTTGAAATGAATCTGTCCAACGCACCAATAAATGCTTCGGTAGTTAAATCACCAACTAACTCTAAGTGTATAGCCTTTGCTACAAAGAACACAAAGAGAAAAATGTAGCATTTTACCTTACGTGGCAGTTTTCCTATCTCAACCTTTAGTAAAAAAGGACCAGCATAATCGCAGCCAACCTTTGAAAATGGTCGCTGGAATCTCACCCTCTCTATAGGCAGGTCGCTCATTATTTGCGTCTGAGTGGTTTTCCGTAGCTTGAAGCACGTTAAGCATTTATAGACTAGTTTCCTCGCTAGGTTACGTGAGCCCAAAATCCAGTACTGCTGTCTCAAAATAAATATAAGCTGTGTTACTCCAACGTGCAAATGTGAAATATGTGTATATTTAACTATCATTTCGACCATCTTATGTTTCGAAGTTAAAATGATTGGGTGCCTGATGTCGAATGACGCTGATGAATTACTGATTCTTCCTCCTACCCTAAGCACTCCATTTCCGTCTAAGAATGGCGTTAGTGACAAAAGCTTGCTTTTATTTGCAACGGCGCTTTGTTTCTTTAAGGCAGCAATGTCAGCTGAGAATAGTTCTTCCTGAACTGCGTGAATGATAAAAATTGTAGCATATTTGATTTAATTTGATGACAAAAACCTTTCATATTTTTGTTTGCGTAAGCAACCAATAAATCGTAGACAATATGACACCGAATGCAAGAGCCTAGACCAGTTTGAAATGCGCAATGACAGTGGACCAAGGATGCATGATTGTCTGTAGATAGAAAGAACAGACTAGTGTGATATTTGGGTTGAGTCTTACGTTCTTCTAGATCACTATGACGAATATCTGATGCGCGCTCGACTGTGGCCAGAACTCCTTTGGTTTGTTAAGCCAAGAGGGACCATACCACCATATGTTTAATGTGTGTAATTCCACAGGCCACACACCCCTAGACTCGGGATCAGCTGGATTATATGACGAACGAATATGCCGCCATTGAGTGCTCTTATAACTAGTCAATATTTCGGATGTCCGGATTGCTATGTAAACGGAACAGCGCGGCGGCACTGCCGATAACCAATGAATAACGATCGATGAGTCCATCCACATTTGAGCTTCCATTCTATCATACTGCAAAGTTTTCACGACACGATTCATCAGTCGACAGAGGAGAACAGCACCGCATAACTGAAGACGAGGTAAGGATATTTGCTTGAGCGGAGCGACCCGACTCTTTGCAGCTACCAGGTGAGTTGTTATTTTACCTTGATACTCAGAGCGACAATAGATTACGGTTGCGTAAGCATTTTGCGAAGCATCGCAAAAGCCGTGCAATTCATTATGCCCTTGTGCGAACGATGCTCTTCTTGGAATTTTTGACGAGTTTAATATTGGGAGTGTGTCTCTGAGCCGTAACCAATGTGCAGAAACGTTAGTTGGAACTTCATCTTTCCAACCTATTTTGAGAAGCCACAGTTCTTGGAAAAATATTTTTATCAAAATTATGCATGGTGTCAGAAAACCTAAAGGGTCATATATACGTGAGGCTTCTGACAATATTGACTGTTTGTTACAACTGTTGAGGAAGAGTATGAAAGGCAAAATGAGAAAACGTCATTAAATGGATGCCATTTCATTCCAAGTAATTTTAGGGTTTTAGTTGGTTCTAGGTTAATAGGCGACATCTCCCGCATACTTTCAGGAAGCAATATAAGTAGCTCATTACAGTTGCTGCTCCACTTACGCAAATTCATACCTGCACTTTCTAGAAGAGCAACTAGCTCTCTATGGATTTTAAGTAGTTCATCTGACGTCTCTGCGCCTGTCATTACATCATCCATATAAAATTCATTAAGAATTACCTGTGAAGCCAAAGGGTGCATGTCTTGATTTTTTTGTGCAAGCTCCTCCAATACTCTCACTGCAAGAAATGGTGCACAGGCAGTGCCGTAAGTTACAGTTTTTAACCTGTAGTGATCTACGGGCTGCTCTGGTGAACTTCGCCACAAAATGCGTTGGAAATCTCGATGGTAATCGTGCACCCATATCATGCGATACATCTTTTCGACATCACCAGACATTATATAGCGATGCCGACGGAACCGCAGTAAAATATCGAAAATCTCTCTTAAAAGTGGTGGCCCAATGAGAAGTGTATCGTTCAGCGAAGGGTGACTGCCACTGCGAGCAGATCCATCAAACACAACGCGCACCTTCTTTGTTGTGCTATCAGTTTTAAAAACGGGATGGTGAGGCAAATAGTAGCATTCGTTAAATGATTTACTGATTTCTTCATGTGGAACCTTTTCCATATAATCTAGCGTTAGGTAATCTGCCATAAAGTTCAAATATTGCAATTTTATATCCGGGTTACCTGCCAACCTGCGTTCTGTAGCTTGCAGTCGTTTGAGTGCGCACTTGAAAGAATTCCCGAAATTGTTAATATTAGTTTTAAACGGAAGTTCAAGGTTAAACTTGCCGTCGTTGATCTCGTATAAGTACGTGAAAATGATTGTTCCGCCTTCAACTCGTCGTCTGTAAATTGGTTGTTGTATTTGACTTCTTCGGTCTCCCAAAAGCGTGTAAGTGTCTGGTCGATATCTACGTTACTAAGAAATACTCCCACGCTTCTATCCCTAGTATTTTTGTTTAAATCGCCACCTACGACCCACCCCAGTGATGTTGAAAGCGCACATAAATTTTGTTGCTTTACGTTAATCTTTTCGCCCCTCAAAATATCAAAAAAATTTGTCGTTCCCCAGAAGAACGTCTATTGGCGCAGGCATATAGAATAATGGATCCGCCAAGTCTAAAGACAAAAATGAAGTGTATTGCTCTTTATTTAGTTCGTTCGCTGGCATAAACGATGCGATTGTTGGCATAATTAGGGCATCAACTGTGAACGTATTATTGTTGTCACTGGAAGTTATTTGAAGTGAAACCCAGCCGCGCGAGATTCCAGTAGCTGAGTTGTCCAAACCATGTACCGGTATTCTGGCATGCTTTCGATGTAACCCTAAGCGACTGACGGCACTCTCTGATATAATAGTCTTCTCAGAGCCGCTGTCTAACAACAATCGACACTTCTGTTTACACCCATAACTATCACGCACCTGACAAACCGCTGTCGGCAGAAGAGTGTTTATTGCAGGCAACGCGTGAAAGTTGACACTAACTGCAGAGTTCACGAATGACTCTAACTTGTCAGTTTGTTGCTCCTCTTCGTGCAAGAGGCTGTGGTGTCGTTTTCGACAATTACGACATGAAAATTTCGAGCGGCAATTATTTGATATATGCCCTAGTCTGAGGCAGTTGTAACATATGCGTTTAGAGGTCACAAATTCTCTGCGAGATTTAACATCCATATTGAGAAATTCAGTGCACTGATGCAACTCATGTAAATCACTACATTTTGAGCATTTCATATTCTTTTCTATTGTGGTTTGATGTGACCTAACTGCGACTGTACGGCTTTCAGTACGCGATGCGGTTGCAGGTGTTACAGCTTCCAACATGATGCAAGTTTTGTCCAAAAATGTCAAGAATTCATCGAATGTTGGAAAATCGTCGTCTGATTTCGTGAACTTCGTCCATTCCCTTGCAGTTGTCGAATCGAGCTTACCAAGTATAATGTGAATTAGCCAAATGTCCATTTTCGTTGCTTGATCGCCAAGTGCGCGTAATCCACGAACAACCTCATCAGCTCCATCATATAGTTTACGTAAGGAAGAAGCCGATTGGTTGCTCACAGCCGTGAGATTAAGAAACTTTGATATTTGCGTATGGGCTATAACACCAAGTTTATTATAGCGGGCACATAATTTACTCCAGGCCTCTGGGTAGTTATCGTTGGTCGCAGGTATATGTCCAATTAAATCATATGCTGCTTCCGTCAAGTAACTCTTCAGCAACTGAAACTTTTTACACGATGAGTATACCGAGTTGTTATGAATCGAAGTGACATACGAATCGTGAAAAGATTTCCACTCAGTTAACTCCCCAGAGAAAGATTTGATTTTCAATTTCGGCATGAAACTTAAGTTTGGCCCAGACACTTGCTTGGCCAAATTACCCAAAACTTCTGTTTGCGATGACAAAATTTCGGCAACCGAACAGTCTCCACGAGTGCTCTCATTTGATGCGCCGGTGGCGTGCGGTTTCGCAGTGATATGTGCTCTAAGTTTACCTTTTGTGGTCAACACGCGCTCTTCAAATTCCTCCGCATCAGCCTGAATCTCCTCCATCGGTTCCTCCTCGCCATCGCTCTTTTCTACCATAGCTCGAACTATGTCCCGGTACTCACTCCATACCTCCTCAAGACGCTCCAAGCGGCACTCGGAAACTGGAGAATCGCCTCCACTGCTAATGAAACTTAAGATGCGTGTGACTGCTCCTTTTAGCAGGGATCGTTTCGCCTTTAACTTCTGCATTTTACTTTTCACTCTGCTAACTTTGTGCAAAACCGAAACAGTAAATTTAATTATTTCTTCGTTCGCGCCTAATCCGGCACGATGGACCAAAAAATGTTTGATACTAAACCAGCGGACTGTATATTAAAAGCTTGATTATGGATTTTTTCTACGAACGGTATTTTATTTTACATATTATGTACGGTTTTTTATTTTACATGTTATGCTGAAGCGAATCTAATTTGGAGTGAATTCATAATTGTGGTTATTTGCTAAGAGAGACTAAATACATAAATTACATACATATCTATGCAGCTATGTATTGATGATAAATCAAAATGCATTTACATAGGCAGGCAGTATAACAGATTATGTATAACCTACAGGAAATTTTAAGCTTTATGGTTGGTTATAGAACAACCGTTTAACTTAAAATTATTATTTTTTAATTATTTTATTTTCAATGTTTAGTTTTAATTGCCTATTGTTTCTCATTATTTAGTTCATTTAGTGTCTCAGTATTTAAAAGATCCATTCGACGGATCTGCAAAAAGGTGGTTTTGCGCGCACACACACTGCTCCACGCACGTACTTACGTATGTTTTAATCTATTGTCTTTTGTTCTCCTTTAATAAATAAATTCTTAGGTTAATTTTAAATATAATTGTTTTGTTTTAATAACTTTTAGTTCTCTTGTTTCACTTAGCCTGTAATTTAATTCTTAGCTTTAACACTACGTATGTTTTAATAAATTTGGTTTCGAAAACTTTTGCGGCGGCCGGTTCACTTAAAACTGAAAAACTGCCGCTAACGCAACTATGTAGCTAGGCAGCTTTTCTTTACGTTCCTTAGCAACGATATTAATGATGGCGTCGAAATAAATCATGGCGTCGATCAACGGCAGTTTCAGCCAATCAGAAACTCTCCGAGTTGCTAGACTCTAACAATTTTAGTGATGCCAAGTGCATCTGATGTATGGTTGCATCTTGCACATTTCTAAAGAGGGTTGCCATCTACAATTTATTTTAATGCATTTTACTATGGCACTACATCTTCCCCCTTTAGAAAAGAAGAATTTGGTAAGATTAGTAATTAATCTTGCCACATTCTTCTTTGGGCTTTAGTAATTCGTTGTAATGTTTTGAATGAACAGTGTAACTTTTTTTTTAGGATAATTAAAATTTTAATTTTTAAAGGAAATGAGATATGTAACAAAGTTAGTTTTAAAATATTTGATTTATAGTTTGAAATGAACCGGTTTTTTGCTTTCTATTCTTATTGTAGGATCTACGTTATTAAATTTATATTTATTTTGTACCTTAAAAAAATTGTTTTCTCTAGCCTTCATTGGCGTATTCCTGAAATAGATTTATGGCTTAAAGATTATTTAGTTATATTTATAGGAATAAGTACAGACTAAATTTAATTAATTTTTTGTACTCTATTTTTATGTACAATTTTTTCGTTTTGATTACTTATCTCACAAATTGTTACATTTGGTCCATCAATATTCTTTACTATGTACGGACCTTGATGTATATTTTTATGTTTATTTCTAGGTTCTGTTTCTATTAAAAATCTATCATTAATTTTAATTTCTAAAGGTTTAGCCGTTTTATCGTATAAATCTTTATTTCTTATCTTATGCTAATTAATCAAATTTTTTGTAATTTTATGCGATTTGTGCATTCTAAACTTAAGCTCTTTTGTGTAGTTTCCTACATTGTAGATCGGATCAATTTGCTCTTTTTGCAATTCATATGGCATTGTAGTTTTTCTGCCAAATATTAATTCAAAGGGAGTAAATTTATTATCAAAAACCGAACTACTTGTAGCATTATGTAAAAATGTAAAGTATTTTAAATATGTATCCCAATCTTAATACGTTTCGTTTAGGTATGCACGCAAGTATTCGTTAAAGACTCTATGATTTCTTTCAACAGTACCAACTGTTTCGTGGTGGTAAGCTGTTGAGAAATCATGATCAATCTTTAAAAGTTTTGTCAATTCAGATAATAATTCGTTTTTATATTCCGTTCCTAAATTGGATCTAATAGCTTTCATTGTACCATATGCTAATATAAAGGTTTCAAAAATAGCGCAAGCAATAGTTTTTGCTGATTTATCTGGTACAGCTACTGTTACCAGGTATTTAGAAAAGTCACAAATCATAGTAACAGCGAACATGTTACCATATTTGGATTCCGGAAGTGGACCTATTGTATCGACAATTACTATGTCAAAGGGTTTGCAGGGCGTTGGAGTCAAGACAAGATTTTCCTTTGTTTTTGGTTTTACTTTATTCAAAAGGCATTTATTGCAATTTTCGACAAATATCGCAATGTCTCTTGTCATATTTTTCCAATAGTATTTTGTTCTTAATTTGGAATATAATCGTTTTATACCGCTATGACCGCCTAACAAAGGGTCCTCATGATAAATTGTCATAAGTTTTTGTTTTTGCTCTGTTTCTGTTATAGTTTCTACAGGGTCTGTTAGTATTATTTGCAATGATTTTAAACTTTTATTACCGCCGATTTTAAAGTTTGTAATTGAAAATTCTTTGAAAAATATATCATTTTTTGGTCATTCTAACTTCGTAATATTGTGACTGCCGGCTGCTTTTTCAAGCCTCGAAAATAACTCATCTTGATTTGTTTTTCCGTTAGCATTCACGAAATTAAGTAAATTTAGTTTTATATGTTTTAGATGCGCATAAATTTCTATATTAGAGATCTCATTATTCTTATTAAATTGTATAGTCGACTTTATTCGCGGTATCTTTTTTGAAAAATTGTATGAAAATTTGTCATAAACTTGTACTTTAGGCGTTTCGCAAAAAGTATCAGTAAAATTATGGTCTTTATTTTGTAATTCCTTTTGTTTGGTTTGTGATCGCGTTTGGACTGCTAAAACATGCTTTGAAGATTCTTTTATTTCGTCTATACTAATGCGTGAAAGAGCATCAGCCACAACGTTAGATTTTCCTTTTATATATTCAATCGTAAATTTATATTCTGACAGTTCTAATCGAATTCTAGAAAGTTTAGACGAAGGGTCTTTCATGTTGAAAAGATAAACTAGTGGTCTATGATCGGATTTTACTATGAAATTTGTGCCGTAAACATATGGACGAAAATGCTTTATAGCGAAATGTATTGCTAGGAGTTCTAATTCGATAATTGCTTTTTTCTGTTCTGCTTTATTAAAAGATTTTGACGCGAAACAAATTGGTAAATCGTTATCACCATGCTTTTGGCTTAATATAGCACCACACCCACTCTTAGAAGCATCTACTGTAATTATAAATTCTTTTGTAAAGTCAGGGTATTGTTGTAGTTGAGGAGACATTAATGCTAGTTTTAGTTTTTCGAAAGGGTTTTCGCACGCTTCGTCCCAAACAAATTCAAATTTTTTCCTATTTAAACGATTTAAAGGCGCTGCCAGTGACGCAAAGTTCGGTATAAATCGCCTGTAATAATTTGCAAAGGCGACAAATCGCCTAACCGCATCTTTGTCTTTTGGCTTAGTATACCTTTTAATAGCGTCTATTTTCAAATCATCTGGCAGCAAACCTTTTGACGTGCATTTATGGCCTAAAAAATTTACTTCGGAACGAAGGAAATTGCATTTGTTTGGATTCAGCTTTAAATTAAACTTTCTACAGGTTTCGAAAACTTTTTCTAAATTTTTAAGGTGGTGTGTCTCACTACAACCAATGACGATAACGTCGTCAATATACATAAAAGCCTGATTTGGCGAAAAGCCTGAAAATGCTATTGACCTCATACGAGAAAATGAGTTTGGTGCAATATTTAACCCGAAAGGTAAAACTTTCCAACGAAAAGCTCCTCGATCTGTACTGAAAGAAGTTACATCTCTAGATTTAGGGTGAAGGGATATTTGGTGAAAACCAGAAAAAAGGTCTAAAGTTGAAAAGTATTTGGCTCTGCCAAGATTGTCGAGTATGTCATCAAATTTGTCGGCTATAAGCTTTTTATTGACTGCTCTGAAATCTACGCACATACGATACGACTTTTTGCCTGTTGGATCTTTTTTCGGTACCAAAATTAAAGGACTTTTATAATTTGAAAAACTAGGTTCGATTAAATCATTCTGTAATAGGTTTTCGACTTGTTTATTTATTTCTTCGCGTTGTGTGTATGGCAAACGGTAATTTTTAATATAGACAGGGGTTTTGTCAGTTAATCTAAGTTTTTGTTCGTAGAAATTATTAAGCGTCATTAAGTCGGTTTTTAATGCAAAAATATCAAAATATTTCAAACATAAATCAAGTAATTTCTTTTTAGCGTAAGAAGGCATTTGTTTTGCCAAAATTGATTTAAGCTCTTCTATACGTTTTGAATCGATAGGTGTATCATTTATGCGATAGACATTGAAGTTTTTTATGTCTTCAATTTGAATATTGAAATCTTTTACGTACTTGACCTCGTCGGTGGTGTTGATAACTTTTATTATTGGGTTTTTTGTATCAACGATACATTTTGCTGTGAAAACACCGTTACAGAGTTCCTGAGAATCTACAAAAACTGGACTTGTCGAATTTTTCAAACTAAAAACACGTAAAACTTCGCATCTTGGTGGAATTACAAGAATATTTGTTGAAGTGCTATGCAAAATTGAAATATTCACCTTTTCTGTCCCTTGTCCGAATGAAATTGTGTCATTAGCATAATTGATTATGCATTTGTTCGTTTTTAGAAAGTCTTTCCCTATTATACCGTCCGAAGGAATATTAAAGTTGTCATTGACAACGTGAAGAGTCAGAGGAAAAAATGTATTTGATGCGATTATACTTGTATTAACTGTTCCTAGTGTCGTTACCGTGTCTTTTGTTACGCCTGTTATATTTATTACGTTACTATCGTCTACTTCTACATCGTTTGCCAAACTGGAAATTTTTATTAGTGAAATGTCTGCCTGTGAATCTACTAAAAAAGAACATATTTTATGTGAATCGCTACAAGCGACTTCGACGAAATCGGAAAAATTTAAATTTAGAAAATATATTGACTGAGAAGTATTTAGTCGAATTGCTCCTGCTCCCTCAGTGTTCGCGCCTGAGGGGCTTCGGCATTTAAAGAACGAACATTGGCTGAATTTCTAGAATTTGAACCCTGATTATTGGAATTTCTGTTATTTCCGGACCGATTATTATTGTTATTGTTGGAATTGCTATTGCCTCTATTGTAATTGCGATTATTGCCTCTGTTATAATTGTTATTTCGGAAATTTGTATTATTGTGTTGCCTATTTGCGTTATTGTTAAATCGAAAATTACTATTGTTGTTGTATCTGAAATTACTGTTGCCTCTGGAATTTCCACGGAAATTATTATATCTTATTGGACGTGACCGAAACGCTAACACTTGCCGCTCTTTAACTTCCTGTTCTCGCTCTATAATCATTTTCGCTACTACGTCCTTTGAATCTTTGAAGGTTGATGACGCAAGGATTGATTTCACCATATCTGACCTACTATTTAATCTACAAACGCTAATGGTTTGTTCAACTGCCATCTCATGGGCTTTGCCTTCGTCATACCTTCAATGATTAGACAGCGCTCTAACGAGTCAGAAAGCTCTTCTACCTGCTTTGAAAATTCTGAAAAATTGTTATTGGTTACTCTTAAGGCTTTAATTTTTCCCGCGACAACTTTCGAATTGTCTGGCCTAATTTCACTACATAGCGCTTCTTTAATTTGGTTGACAGATTCTATATGCGTTGGTAGGGCTTCGCGAGCTTTGCCTTCGAGCTTGGATTTTAAAAATGCAATAAAAGTAGGAGTTAAATTTTCGTTAGAAAATACCTCCATTAATTCAACTTTATTTATAAACGAGCCAAGTGCTAATGGGTCTCCACTGTAGTTGTCTCGCATAATCGAGGCACAAGTATTAATAAACGATTTTTTCTCCTTGATTGTGGCCATGGTTGTAACGTTAAGAACCGGAGTTGGAATAGAAAAACTAGAATTTGGAATTACAGGTTGATCAGCAAATCCTAAAAAGTCTGCACTCAGGGATAATTTATAATTATGTTCGCTTGTTAAGATATCAGTTGACGATGCACTTGAAGATGAATCAGAATCTGAATTATTGGAATATATGTATATCTTGCTCTGATTTTTCGGAATCTAAATTTTGCTCTGAATTTTTGGAACTTGAACTCGGATGGGAATCTTTAGAAACAACCTTCCCGCTTCTTAGGTCCATACGCGTTGAAACGAATAGACAAAATATTAAAATTTTTGTTGCAAAATATGTGGAATTTGTTTATGAAGCTTGAATAGAAAATTGAATTTAAAGGAAATTAAATTGGAGCGAGTTGAGTTGAGCTCAAAAGAAAATATTCTTAAAGGGAATTTATGGAAATGTTTTAAAAGAAATTTGTGAAAGTATGTATTTTTGAAAGCTTTTAGATTTTAGTTATAATTATACAATTGGTTAGCGAATACTTATATAAAAAAACTTTAGTTAGTGAATTTTATTGAAATACTAAAGTTAGTGATTAGTTAGTGAAAAGAAAGATTAAAAAATATTTACTTTACGCTTTTGTTGTCCGCAAATCCAAACCCAATGATTGAAATTATCTGAAAATTTTTCATGCAAAACTGTTCCTACTTCCCGATATTCAATTGCAATTTAAAAGAAGTTGAATGTTGTGTATGAATATATTTATTGAAATGTAAACATTTTTAATTGTACAGAATGTGAGAAAAAATTTGAATTTGAAATGTATGGCAAAAATTATAATTTTTTAAATGAATTTATATTATCTAAATGCAGAAATTGGAGAATGGCAAATAATTTTATATAAGGATTGAAACGGACGCACCGCTTTTATCAAAATTGAATAGTTTTATTTTTATAGATACGGGCGCACCGCATCTTTCCAAAATTGTATTATAAATGTCCTCGGACGCACCGGGGTTTAAAAAAAATTTATGTCATATTTTTACAACGGACGCACCGCTTTAGAAAATTAAAAAAATTGTTTTTTTTTTTTTAACGTTTATTGATGGAGCCCACTGTAGGGCAGAGTGGGACTAAGCTAATGAAAACTTTTATGAAAATTTATTGAATCACAATTTTTTGAATAACGAAAAGATCTAATGAAGTTTTTAATGCAGTTTTTGTCCGACTCTGTCCCACAGTGCCTACCCTATCATTTTACAAATATATTTATGTATGTATATTTTAATAAATTTGGATGTACTGTATGTATGTATATAGAAAATTTAGATATAATGCAAAAAATTATTTTTTGTAATAAGTATTATAAGTAATTTTCGAAAATTGGAAAAATTAATGAATTGAAAATTTTTTTTTTTTTTTTTAATTTTGTTTATCGTATGAATATTGAATTTAAAAAGTATAAGAATTGAAAAAATTATTTTTTTTGTGATTTTAAAATGATGTATGTAATGAAAAATGTTCGCATACCAACTGCCGCTGCGCTGCGTTTACCGCTTGGCCGCTTGCTGTTCTGATACTGCTTCAGCTTTGTGGCTTGGTTTTTTTTTTTTTTTTTGTTGCTATGGATTTGACGCTATCTGTGGTTTTTCGGGCCGCTATTTTACGTGCCGTTATAAGTGGCGTGGCTAGTGCCGTTTTACGAAAATTTTGGTACAGTTTTCAACGATTTATTTCAGTTTTTGTTAACTTTTCAATTATATTATTTCTTCCAACATTTTCCACTAGCCACTGCCATGCAACCACCACCATGCCGTATTTGTGGTATTTTGAGAATTTTTTTGGTAGCGTCAACGTTTTAATAATTTTTATTGTAGATTTTTTTTTTTGTTGAAAATGTTTAAATGTTTTACATGTTTTAGTAGTTTGGTAATTCATAGTTTTGTCTTTGTATTTTTTGAAAAAATTTTAAATTGTGTAATTTTTGTAGTTGTTTTAAATTTGTTTGTAACTTTTTGATTTTATACTTTTTGTAGAATTTTTAAACTTGTATTTGTTTTGTAGATTTTTCAATGTTTTTTTTTTAATTTTTTTTTTAGGGTTTTTGTAAATTTCGTATTTTTTTTGTATCTTTTTCCAAATTTTTAAAATTTTTTTGTAATGGTTTTTATTATTTTTTTTTTATTTTTTTGTAAGATTTTTTAAATGTTTTGTATTTTTTTGTAAATGGCTTTTAAATTTCACTAGTTTTTTTTTTCTAGCTTTTTGATGTTTTTAAAATTTTTTTGTAGATTTTCTTTTTTTGTAGATAGGTTTTTAACTTTTATATTTTTTGTAATTTTTTTGTAAATTTTTCATTTTTTTCATTATTTTTTAAATTTCGTGCTGGGCTTCTTTTTTTTCCTTAATTTGGATACCCACGCCTGTTGGGAGGCTTGCCTTCTTTCGGCCACACACCGTTTTTCCAGGGCTTCGGGCCACGGTCGCCATTTAAAAGATCCATTCGACGGATCTGCAAAAAGGTGGTTTTCCGCGCACACACACTGCTCCACGCACGTACTTACGTATGTTTTAATCTATTGTCTTTTGTTCTCCTTTAATAAATAAATTGTTAGGTTAATTTTAAATATAATTGTTTTATTTTAATAACTTTTAGTTCTCTTGTTTCACTTAGCCTGTAATTAAATTTTTAGCTTTAACACTACGTATGTTTTAATAAATTTGGTTTCGAAAACTTTTGCGGCGGCCGGTTCACTTAAAACTGAAAAACTGCCGCTAACGCAACTATGTAGCTAGGCAGCTTTTCTTTACGTTCCTTAGCAACGATATTAATGATGGCGTCGAAATAAATCATGGCGTCGATCAACGGCAGTTTCAGCCAATCAGAAACTCTCCGAGTTGCTAGACTCTAACAATTTTAGTGATGCCAAGTTCGTCTGATGTATGGTTGCATCTTGCACATTTCTAAAGAGGGTTGCCATCTACAATTTATTTTAATGCATTTTACTATGGCACTACAAGTATTACAAGGACTCTTTCCTAACAATTTGTTACAACCTAACTCCTCAATACATAATCCTTCCAAAGACTTTACTCGACTCAGCGCCACGTATGCTTGTCCCTCCTCTAACTCCAAAATATTTTGATGTCACTTCAAACGGACTGTATGTAATATTTGTTCCAAATGTGAGCCAAATTGAACCAAAGGTACGATTTTTTTAAATATATCGATCCAGGCGCCACCTTGCGGAGTTTTTTCTTCTTTTTGTTACATTGTCATCGGGTTCTGAAGTATATTCCAAGTTTCAAGCTTGTAGCTTATCGGGAAGTTACTTAAATTTCGATTAGAGGATTCGTAAACAACACTCGCTACACAGAGTCAAGCTAAATAAAACCTTTCAATAAAATAATTAAAAGAAAATTGTTTAAGTTAAACGGTTTTATTGAAAACATCACATGAAATAATAATAATACTAAAAGCTAGAAAATAATTAGGTAGGTCCTAGGTACTAGTAATCACACTCCTCATCAATCTAGGGCGTTGATCAGAGAATTAAATAAAAGCGTTGGGCGCGTGAAATTATTACTAGGACTATTTCCTGACAATTTGTTACAATCTAAGTCCTCAATACACAATCCTTCCAAAGACTTTATTCGACTCTGCTCCACGTATGCTTGTCCATCCTTCAACTCCAAAATATTTTGATGTCACTTCTACCGGACTGCATGTAATATGTGTTCCAAATATGAGCCAAATCGGACCACAAATACGATTTTTGTGAATATCGCGATCTTTGCGCCACCTAGCGGCGATTTTTTTATGGGTTGCTCTCTATTCTTGTATGTATTATAACTTCCAAATATGAGCCAAATCGGACCACAAATACGATTTTTGTGAATATCTCGATCCTTGCGCCACCTAGCAACGATTTTTTTCGTATTATTGCATTGTCATCGGGTTCTGAACTATTTTCTTCAAGCCTGTAGCTATCGTGAAATTTCGTTCACAACGGCCGGCCGTGCAGCCTGTCAAGTGAACCTAAATAAAACCGTTTAATAAAATAATTAAAAAAAAGTTTTAAGTTAAACGGTTTTATTGAAAACAATACTTACATGAAATAATAATAATACGAAAAGCTAGAAAAAATTAGGTCCTAGGTACTAGTCATTACACTCCTCATCAATCTAGGGCGTTGGTCAGACAATTAAATATTCGTGTGGACTTACGCGAGTAAACAAGCAGTGCGTTATTAAATAAAAGAGCGACCGATTTGACTGACAGAATTTATTTGAATGTCCTACAACTATACAATGTAAAAAATAATATGTCAAGACTGAGATTAAGAATTGAAATTCAAAAGAAAATAAGTGAAAAACGGAAGTTAAAATGCATCTGGATTGTAGAGTTACCATATCCAATTTATTTAACATACTCCAGCTCAATCCAAATGCATTTACAATATATATGAATATAAAAATACAAAAAATTAGAACACCAAAAATTTATATAAATTTTAAATTTAACAAATTACATGATTTTTCGTGTTTTTTTACCTTGGAAGTATTTTAGTGAACACATCGGCTGCATTATCTTCAGATGCTATGTAGTCTGCTTCAATAGACCCATCATTGAGTTTTTCCGGATGTAGAGGTATCTGATGTCAATGTGTTTGCTTCGACTTTGTACACGATTATTTTTGATCATAAAAATGGAACTTTGGTTGTCACAATAAATCTTGGTCGGTTTATTCAAATATTCATTGAAACCCATTTCTTTGAGTAGACTACGGATGAACACAATTTCTTTGACACCTTGATTTGCCGCCACATACTCGGCCTCCATTGAACTCAATGCGACCATTGATTGTTTTTTGGATTCCCATGCCACTTAACCACCAGCCATATAAATAGCGTAACCAGTGTATGATCTTCGATCGGTGGAAGCCGGTCCCCAATCAGAATCTGTAAAACGTAAAAATTAGCCCTGATTATGACAATAAGATATTATACCTTTTGAAGTTCTTTTCAAATATCTGAGCACAGGTTTAGCTGCCTGAAAATGCTCTTGGTGCGGATGCGAATTGAAGTGTGAATGCTTCGAAATCACGTGTGTAATATCCGGACGCAATATTACGGACAAATACATAAGACCACCAATAAGACTTTGGTACTCTGTGACCACAAGCTTCTGACATTCTTTCTCGCATTTATATAAAACCACGCCGTTTGCCCATGGCGTTGTCGCCGCTTTGCAAACACTCATATTCCATCGTTTGAGTAATTCTGTTGTATATTTAGCTTGATGTATGCTGATATCACCCCGAAAACCGTCTCTTTTCATTTCCATACCAAGATAAAACGATATTGGCCCACGATCATCAGCTTCAACATGCCGGTTCAAATACCCGATTAAATGCTGCATTTCTGTTTCGGTTGATGCTGCCACCATCATATCGTCTACATATATTGCATTAAAACTCAACGTATCATTTTTTCGTTTAAAGAATACACCGCTATCTGATTCCCATCTTTTAAAACACATAGATACCAAAATTTCCGCCCCCTTTTTGTTCCATTCGCGACCAGCTTGCTTTAGCCCATATAAGACTTTCTGAAGCTTACACACTTTGTAGCGATTATTACCATCTTCAAATTCTGGTGGCTGACGCATGTCCACGTCCTCTTTCAAATCACCATTCAAATACGCTGCTACTATGTCAAGATGATTTACCAACAAATTATATTTTTATGCCAATGCCAGCAGCCGGATCGTCGAATGATGCACTATGGGTGAAAATGTTTCTTTGTAATCCACGCTATAAACTTGTGAGCATCCTTGAGCCACTAGCCTCGACTTATATTTTTCGATCGATCTATCAGATCTCTTTTTGACGGTAAATACCCACCTAGAGCCAATAACATTAACACCTTCAGGCTTGTTAACCAACGACCATGTTTGGTTTTTAATTAGAGAATAATATTCAACATTCATTGCTGCTCTTTTCCAAGATTCAGCCGCATCAGATTGTAATGCCTCCTCTACCGACTGTGGAAATTCTGATGATAAACTCAGCTTTTGCTGTCTCGTATGGCTTCGTGTTTGCCGACGAATCGTGCCAGCTTCCATTTCAGCTACTTCCACTTTAAGCTCTGGATCACACACCGCTTGATGCCTTATGCTCGCGTTTTTCCATTTCACCAGAAACATCCAACATTTTCCTCTTTGTTTTCTAGTTCGATTGGTATACCGATACAAAATGTATCTGCTTCTTCTTCGTCCTTTCGTTCCTCCAACTTTCCAAATGAATCTTCGAATAATGTGACATCTCTAGCCTTTATTACTTGCCGCTTTGACGAAATATAAAGTCTGTAACCTTTTGTTGCTGTCTCGTACCCAACAAACTTGTACACATTACCTTTAGGCTTAAATTTGCCTCCACTTCGATTTTTGTTCAGCACAACTGCGTCACAGCCAAATACCCGCATAGGGTGTATGGATGGTTTCCTCCCAAGCCAGGGTTCAAATGAGGTGACATCTTCCAGCACTATAGTGGGTGACCGATTTCGAATATATGTGACCCGGTCTATGAAAAGGTGGCTTATAACTCAAAAAAGAAATTGCGAGAAACAGCTGTTTAAGATAAATAATGCATTTCTTCAGTTTCTTAGTAGTAGTAGTTTTTTTTAGTCATAAGCCACCTTTTCATAGACCGGGTGACATATGTTGCAGTGCTGATGGCTTCAGCCCATAAAAATTGAGGTAAACCGGAATCATGTAACAAACACCTAGCCATTTCTACGAGGGTTCTGTTGAGTCTCTCCGCAACATCATTCTGTTGAGGACAATAGTTGACGGTTGTTTGATGGAATATTCCCTTCTGCTCGAGATACAATTTAAATTGTAAATTGTTGTATTCCTTTCCATTGTCTGTCCGTAATGATGTTACTTTATGATCACTCATATTTTCTGCCATCGCCACAAAATTTTTAAACGCTGTGAATGCCTCAGATTTTTGCTTCAAAAAATATACCGATATAATGCGCGAGTAGTCATCAATAAATGTAATGAAATACAATAAACCTCCCAGTGATTTCACATTAAAAGGCCCGCATAAATCACTGTGCACTAAATCAAGTGGCTGCGGCTGCAAGTGGTTTTAACTTGCGAATAACATTTAAGGTAAGTGTCCCTAATTTCGTGTTACTAAGGATTTTTCTGATTTTCTACCTCTCTTGCGTTAAAACAAATGAAGGAAAACTAAAAAAGTAATTTTTTCTCATTTAGTTGATCAATTAAGATAAGATTCCACCTACTTTCAAACAAACCTAAGAAACGTTTTAATTTATATAAATCAACTATACAATGTAAAAAATGATATGTCAAGACTGAGATTAAGAATTAGAAGTCAAAAGAAAATAAATGAAAAACGGAAGTTAAGATGCAGTTGGATTTTAGAGTTAACATATCCAATTTATTTAACATAGTATAGATACAAACCGATAATTCAGATAAGTGATTCATGGTCATAGCTATTAGAGATATACGCCACCGATAAACGCCGCCGCGGCCGCCGAAAGTCAAAAATATCGGCGCGGCGGCGGCGGCGTCCGGCGCGTTACTATATTTGCTACTCGTTTAAGACTGTTTATGCCATTTATTGTTCATGTCGAAAATTGGTCGGATATGGTCGAAAGTGGTATCAACCGATGCGCATAACTGCCAGTTATAAGAAACTAATTGCGAAATTTAACTTGTTCTAAATGTTCAAAAGTTATCTAAAAAAAAAAACACGGTTAACACAGACTTTCCATCACTCAATTCACCAAGTTATTAAAACAAAACACTAAAAGAAAAGTTATATAATAAATTTATATGGTCACTTTGCATATCTTTTTCAAAAAATTAATAATGAACATTGAATTCAAATAAAATGACCCAAGGCGTTTCAAATTGTTTTCAAAATTGTCCTCAAGTTGTAAAAAAACCAAAATACCCAAAAAAGGTGCCGATTTTTTTTTTAAATATTATATTGCGATTGGCTGAAAGAATAATCGAAATCAGTGATGCGAATCCTTTAGTAGGTTCTAGGGGCATAAACAGTCCATTGAAATGATTCTTACCTCATACTTAAGTTGAGGATATATGTATGTATGAGAAGGGTCTGAAAAAATCGCCTGGGCTTACATTCAAACATCTGTTGTTTATTTGCGAAATTATACAATAGCGTCTGAAATGTTAATTTTGATTTTCACACTTCATCCTTCAACACCCAGGTCTCCCGGTTTGACATTTCCTAAAGTTGGCGGCCCTATCCAAAACCAGTCCCCTGGAGTGAATAACATTGATTATAGCCTATCAACCAAGTTTAAATATCAACTAGACGTTACGGCTCCTTTTAAAAATGTGAATACGTAGGCACATATATTTACCAGGTGGGGCTTTGTCCTTCGCAAGAACACTCAAAGTGGTGAAGCAAATCTTTCCGAAGACAGTCGAACTAATGACCATGTGTGCTACTACCCTAACGTAGTGGACATTCGAACTAGTCTGAAAACTGAAGCTACGCGGTCATCCATAATGAGCTCTTTTATCATAAAGCCGGAAAACAGCAGTAAACATCTATCAACTTAAAATCGGTCGATTTTCATTCTAAAATATCGTTTTGATTTAAGGAAGACTATTGAAATCAATGTTGTGAACACAAACGTCTGCAAACTTTGGTCTACATTTTAAAAATTTTATCCAGGGTCCTTGTGAAATTTTATTCATGCACCGAGGATTATACGATTTTCACCCATTACGCAATGACTTCCACTTAGATTGCTTATGATTTCGAAGGCGGCATCCTTGGCCGAATAGTCACTCCCTAACGTTTGATGGCGTTTCTCTGGTGTAGCTCGGCAGCATAGTGCGACAAAGCATCCGTTGGAAAGTCTTCGGGGCTACACCAAGAGCTTCTAGGAAAGTGAAGTCGACGAAGGTATGAGTTCGAAGTCGCAGTCCTATAGCTTCTGTACTGGCATATGTGTGGGGGTCAGGAAGCGTGGTAGCGACTGGTTGTAGGGATTGCTACTGTTCGCACATCGGAAATTGTAGCTCTTAAAAATAGCCGAAAACACTGGAGGCGCCCTGTGCTACGAGAGTCATGAGTATTAATAGACCATTAATAGCAACCGTAAGTCGCCTTTGTGCGTGACCGCCAAGGAGCCACAAATGATTTAAAGAAATTGTGTTCGCGACGATTATTAGGAGTTAACCCTAGGTGAAACTACGCTTTGCACGAGATATGCAGACAAAAGTGTGGCTATTTTATGTATCTCTATTTCTTTTCAGCAGACGCAGCAGTACCAATTCTAAAGACCGGGGTTAGGTTCGAAGCCTCTCTGTAGTAAGTGAACGACGGACAATCCCTCCCCAAGGAGTTACTCCTGAAAATTTTTGAACGGTCTGCGAGATCTTGAGGCAAAAACCCCGGATCTTTCTGAAATGACCAACACGTTCATTTCCTTAAATACATACAAACAAACCTTTCCTATATATAATTTTTTTAAATAGAAAAATCAAGCTTTTTAAAGTAAGAACACCGGCGTGCGCCGGCGCGCAGCCTACCTCGCCGCCGCCGGTATATAATAGAGCCTACGCCGCCGCCGCCGATAAAGCGATCGGCGTAAACCTCTAATAGCTATCTCATGCAGTCCACATGAAAAGTGAAACCTTTATCGCGGCAAAAAGTATCGATCTATTTATTATTTTATATTTATCGAAAATGTCGCTACGTACAAATGTTCACTATATATAACATATTTTATACAGCCGATTATTCGAATTTCATAAAAGGTATGAAGTCTTCGACAGAGTCGAAGACAGTTCCGTCCTTACTTGTTTTTTTTTTATTAAATAATGGGAAATTTTTTTGTATGGCACTTACGATAGGGATGAATAATTTTTATACTCAGCTGAGCAGAGCTCACAGAGTATATTAACTTTGTTCGCATAACGGTAATCCGTAACGGCATAAACTAATCGCGATAGATATAGACTTCTATATATCAAAATCATCTGGGTGAAAAAAGAAATTCATTTAAGCATGTCCGTCCGTCCGTCCGTCCGTCCGTCTGTCCGTATGTCCGTCCGTCCATATACACGATAACTTAAGAAAAATTTGAGGTATCTTGATGAAATTTGGTATGTAGGATCCTGGGCGCTCATCTCAGACCGCTATTTAAAATGAACGAAACCGGACTACAACCACGCCCACTTTTTCGATATCGAAAATTTCGAAAAACCGAAAAAGTGCGATAATTCATTACCAAAAACGGATAGAGCGATGAAACTTGGTAGGTGAGTTGACCTTATGACGCAAAATAGAAAGTTAGTAAATTTTTAGACAATGGGCCCGGCACCGCCCACTTTTAAAAGAAGGTAATTTAAAAGTTTTGCAAGCTGTAATTTCGCAGTCGTTGAAAATATCATGATGAAATTTGGCAGGCACGTTACTCCTATTCCTATATGTGTGCTTAATTAAAAATTAGCAAAATCGGATGACGAACACGCCCACTTTAAAATTTTTTTTTTAAGTCAAATTTTAACAAAAAATTTAAAATCTTTACAGTATATAAGTAAATTATGCGAACATTAAACTCCAGTAATGATATGGTGCAAAAAAATACAAAAATAAAAGAAAATTTCAAAATGGGCGTGGCTACGCCCTTTTTCATTTAATTCGTCTAGAATACTTTTAAGGCCATAAGTCGAACAAAAATAGGTGCATAGATTCTATGACGATAATTGTTTTCTGTGAAAATGAGCGAAATCGGTTAAAGCCACGCCCAGTTTTTATACACAGTCGACCGTCTGTCCTTCCTATCGGCCGTTAACACGATAACTTGAGCAAAAATCGATATATCTTTACTAAACTTAGTTCCGGTACTTATCTGAACTCACTTTATCTTGGTATAAAATATGGCCGAAATTCGACTATAACCACGCCCACTTTTCCGATATCGAAAATTACGAAAAATGAAAAAATGCCATAATTCTATACCAAATAAGAAAAAAGGGATCAAACATGGTAATTGGATTGGTTTATTGACGCAAAATCTAACTTTAGAAAAAACTTTGTAAAATGGGTGTGACACCTACCATAGTAAGTAGAAGAAAATGAAAATGTTCTGCAGGGCGAAATCAAAAGCCCTTGGAATCTTGGCAGGAATACTCTTAGTGGTATTACATATATAAATAAATTAGCGGTCACCCTAGTCCACATTTTGGTCGATATCTCGAAAACGCCTTCACATATACAACTAAGGGCTACTCCCTTTTAAAACTCTCACTAATACCTTTAATTTGATACCCATATCGTACAAACACATTCTAGAGTCACCCCTGGTCCGCCCTTATTGCGATATTTCGAAAAGGCGTCCACCCATAGAACTAAGGCCCACTACGTTTTAAATAATCATTGACACCTTTCAGTTGATACCCATATCGTACAAACACATTCTAGAGTCACCCCTGGTCCACCTTTATGGCGATATCCTGAAATTTCGTCCACCTATAGAACTATGGCGCACTCCCTTTTAAAATACTCTTTAAACCTTCCACGTGAAACCCATGTCATACAAACACATTCCAGGGTTACCCTAGGTTTATTTTGCTAAATCGTGATTTTCCCTTATTTTGCTTCCAAAGCTCTCAGCTTAGTATGTAGTGTTCGGTTACACCCGAACTTAGCCTTCCTTACTTGTTTAAACTAACATACCTACCTCATGTGCATTTGCGAAAGAATAAAGATATTTTTAATTATTCAATCAAATATTTTTAACCCCTTTCTAATTAACTTAATGAAGAATTATTTGGTAATAAAAAAGCAGCCAACCAAACACTTCCACCCTCATTTTTTCGGCATATCATATTTCAAGTACGGTCGTTGCTTTACAAAAGCCCATACGTATTCGCATTGATGAGCCACAAATAGCCCAAGTACTTATAACGGCTGGATATTATGTGCCTTCCTCAGATGCTACAATGACAATTAAGGGTTGAGCAAATAAATGAAAAAAAAATCCAGACAAAGTTGATTGATTTAAATAATCCCTGAAAGACCTCTTTGAGCTGGGCAATTTACATACAAACCCAGACGCATTCATTGCAAAAATTATGCTCAATCGACCTAATTTTGTTTAGTTGCTTTAGCATACACGAAGAAGAAGCTCTGTGCCGCATCCAGTTTGTAATGTGACACAAACTCACTTGCCAGCATCGATCCAGGGCATTTAACCTCATTTGGTGTCACCTTTTCAAAGTTCATCCAACAGGATAACAGAAATTGGTAAACGTGCTTTTTTTGCTTTTGCCTTTACATATTGAGTTACCGAAATCCTAATTTAGTTACGTGTGTCCCACAAAAAAAAAAAGTAACAACAAAGCATTGAGCATAAAAAGGCGATACCGTCGAAATCTGGGGCAAGTGTAAGAGTACTCGTGAAATCAGTGGACGTGGTGGACTGTAACGTATGCTCGTTAGCACTGAAGCGTGGCCCAATTGTAACAGAAACAAAAGAAAGCTACCCTAAAATTTTGCACCAGCAAAACTCAAAAATTTGGGTTATAAGCACGCACTTTATTTTGATGCTTTTGCGTTGTATTTTCAAGGAGCCGGCAGTAGCTGGAAAGAGGTTAAGAACGGATTTTATTTACTACACAGAGCTGACGTGTTTAATATTAATTTCAGGCATGGAGTGAATTCAAGTGTAGCCAAACCTTGTAGAACTAGTCCAATGACACTTGACCAGTACAAGACTGATAGTTAGTGTTATTGGTACTACAAAACCCCTAGCCTCTGGGTCATTGGGGCTTTTAATCTGAGTACTGCTTCTCATCCTTTGTCATAACTGTGAGCTCGGGACGTTAGCTCTGTCTTTTCTGGATTGGATAAAGGAGCAAAAAAGTGGGTCTTCTGGAAAAGTAAAAGTTCTCTCTAGGCGAACAATAATCACGCTCTACAAGTTGCTCATCATAGCTGTCCTGATGTCAGAAATTAAGATGGTGAAGCGAATAAAAGCCCAAAGGCTTTGCTGGCTAGATCATGTCAGTCTAATAGACGAAGACGTTCCGGCCATGAAGATGGTTGCCTCGTTTAAGAGGGCAGAGAAGTGTTCGTTTCAAATTCCAAGTACTCTTTGGATATCGGTTACCAGGTCGCCGTTTTCGTTCTTCCATGAACTCGCTCTGAATTGATTGCTAAAGTTTTCGGACTCTATTTCTGTTGGCTAGTAGCTCATAATTTTCGGCTTCACGACTTTCTTCCTCTCCTTTTTTCCTTCTCAAAAAATGCATCGCTTGCCTTTTCAACTCAAGTGAGCGCCGGCACACTCTTTTGAACTGGTGCAGAGCGCAACAAATGGTACCAACACTTGCACCAATAGCGCTTGAGTCTGGACCATATGAATTAAACGCAACGACTATTTCGGAACCACCTACGACTGAACCTGAACTAGTTCAAAACGCCTGTAAAGAGGAAAGGAAAATTTCTGTTTCGTAGGACATCACAATGTTAAAACTGTCAGTAGAGCTGACAGAATTAGTACTAGTACTATCTCTTAATTAGATAGTTCTGCGCTAGTTCAGAAACTAGTGCGATTCGCTGCCGGGCATCTAAAAGACTGGCGAAATGCTTTGCATCAATCGCAGCATGGTCGTTCAACTCTTAAGACTTTAAAGCGGCTTACGTTTTCGGAAAGGATGTTGCTCCTCATCCAAAACACATGGTGGATTCGTGAAGTAACTTTCCAGAAAACATGGCCAAGAAAAATTCTATCAATGATTTCCTTTTGAGGTACCAGGATAGCTTCTGCTTAGACCATGCTGTAAGCCAAAGTTATTGGCCCCTCTGGTGACTGTGAGACTGTGACAAACCAGCCATCTATCTACAATACTCATATGCCTGGTTTAGTTTATACTGTGCCAGCTGGCAGCTTCGTGCTGGTATGTCGTCTGCAACAGCAACGAAGTATATTCTGGCATTTCCAATCAAAAAAGACGGTCATCGGTAGATAGATGGACTGGTCCACTTGTTATCTTCACCCCCCTTAGACAGTAGGTAGTTTCGTACGTTAGATACCTGTCTCCCAGCTAGTCCCTCTGATATTGGCGCATGTATTGAGGTATGCCGAAATAGCATTCTAATACTTCCAGCACATCATCCCGCCTGACTGAGTTAAGCACTCCTTCTTTCGAGTTCTTGTTCTTCGAATGGTTACACGTTTCGATCTTCTTGGGTGACGTGCACATCCTCTCCGAGTGTTTGGGTGGGAAAGAGAATACACACAATGTGTATCATATGTGTATTCAGCTTAAGTTGCTAGCCTCTGCATCCTGTGGTTTATCTTCAACCGCTTAGCTATTTGGATGTTCCACAGCTACTTGCTTCTTTCCTCGTTCCTCTCCGTGGAATAGAGGTATTTCGGGTACAACCTTTTTGATATCTGCCTCTGTGCGGGATCGTTGTAGCGGAAAATTATGTATTTGTGATCGCTGCTAGTTAGGTCCTTCATACCTCTCCGCACAGCAGCTTTGGACAGAAGACCAGATGAGACTTAGGTTATATCTGAAATGGAGTATCCAAAGCCCGGTCGTTGATATGTTGGGTTCGTGCCACTGTTGAGTACGTTCAGACCGAGCTTGGGTTCTATCTCAATAACTACCTTTCCCCGGGTGTTAGTCTAGGAACTTTCGAAGAACTCTTATCTGAAATACAACAGCAAATCTAAGTTTCAACTAATCCACTCCAAATTCGTTTTTCATTATCTTAAGAACACTTTATAAACAAGTCCTTTGAAGATTTCATGCCAAATCATATCTACTACAAGTTCACTTTTAAACAATCTTACAAACACACACACAAACTTTCATCCAAAATACATACATACGAATACGTAGCCACTACTCATCCATCTTCACTCCATTCACAACATGGCCATGAACTTATCAACTTTTCAAGCCAATGAACGTTCATTCGTTTGCTCGCTTTTGCACACATTCGATGCCATTGTGCTCCCAGGGGCGAATGCCCGGAACAACTCCTCTTACAAGTGTTTGTTGGTATGTAAACTAACTGAAAAATCCTTGAAATCAACGAATCACCAGGAGTTCAGTTTCTATTGAACAAGAATGGCGCGGGTACTTGAAAATGTAAGTACTTGATTTGAACGTCTACTTGCTGAGTTCGTTGGCTTGCTTGCAGCCATCAGATCTGAGTTGAATAAAGCTCTGGACTGGGTAAGTCTTGTTTGTTATTACCAGTGCAGCTAGCCAGCCAGGTTTATGTGCCCAACCCATTCTTGTTGCCAAACAGAATGGTGCATAGAGGCTCGTCTGCAGTAAATTCTTAAATATGTATGTAAGTATCAGTTAAGTTGGATATTAGACAGGAATGCAGCAGCTGCTTTTGTTCACAGTCTTTACTGGCATTAGAACTCTGCAATGGTTTGACAGTGTTGTTTGCCTTGTATTGAGGCTGTGCACTTGGTGTTGCAGCAACAGACCTTGATTGAAATATGTTGCATCTAAATGTTTGTGTGGTTATGTGCTTGAGACGACACGCGTTGGCACGCGTACGTCATTGCCATTGAACCTTTTAAGTTAGATATTCAAGTCTGCAACTACAACCATTGCATGGGATGATGCGCCAAAACACGCTGGGAAGATTAGGTTAAGTATTATGGTTGGTGGCGTTGATGGAAAAATGGCTTGGTCAAAAATTCAATTCAAAAAAAAAAAAAAGCTTGCAAATAAAGACACTGAATTGTCTATGAATATGTGTATCCCATGCGGTGACTGAACTTAAGAAAAGTGGTTCGGATCATATGGATTATAAAGTCAATAAAATCGGACGTGCTGTGCGCTTCGCCAGAAAAAAAATCATGTTTCTTCTGGGACAACGGAACATTGTTTTATTGTAGAGAGATGGAAACTCTTTCCAAGAAGTTGTTGAAAAGCTCTGATGATAAGAAGAAGAAGGAGTGGACTTAAATAATTACTTTTCAGTTGTCCATGACTTCGTTTTCGTTTGCTCATTCAAAAGTAGTGCGTAAACGAACCAAATCAAACATTTTGTTATGAAATTTGAT